>NC_135535.1:2193845-2276345 GCF_045843805.1 Urocitellus parryii | reverse complement strand
GGATTAAGATCCTCACAAACAACATCCAAAATGGTAAGCAAAAAGGAGGAAAATGAAGACAAGTCAGTTAAACCATCATGAAGAAAAAGAAAACAACAACAACATGGCCCACGAGAATGGAAAGGGGGATGAGAACCCCGGATTCCACGTCCTAGACACATGCAAAGGGATGGGGCCTTCTGGTGGACACAGTTGGTCTCCACCTCGAGTAAGACACAAGGGAGTCCTCTCCAAAGCAGGCGTGCACCATGGTGTGCCATCCAGGAGTATCGGGGGGACCTGGGATGCGGCCACTCGGGCAGCGGGGTGGGGGAGAGTGCCTCTCCACCAGGACCAAACCAAACAGAAAGCTCAGGATCTGCAGCAGGAACCACCCACACCGCACAGAGCAGCCTCTGACACAGACCCCACTGTGAGCCAAGAGGGTGGTTTAGCACAATGGCACGGCTGGCCCTGGAGGACAGAGCAGCAGCACTGAGCAAGACCCCCTAGTGCTGGGCCCCCTAATGCTGGGTACCCTTGAGGCAGACACAGCAGATCCAAACGGAACCTCCAGATGCCATGAACCCATCATGGCCAACTGCCCCGAGCTGCCAGGTAACTCACGGAGCTGACGGAAGGCCCAGTACACACACTCTGCTGCTTTCAAACAGCTCTGCGGGACTCAGCCACACCGGCTGGTTCACCAAGGCTATGGCAGCCCTCAAGGGGCACTGGAGAGCAGCATCTTCCTAACAGGTCACAGGGCCTGCAAAGTAAATCACCAGGGGTGTCGTTGACTCCTGGCAGAAGAAGCTCACAGCCCCTGACGCAGAAGACCCAGAGCATCGTGAGCCTGCTGCACCAGGAGGCAGGGGCAGGACCTCCCTCGTGGCTCGGGAGAGTGCCAGGAGCACAGGCGACACCTGCAAACCTGACCACCTTCCAGTCCCCAAGAAGTCTCAGGAGTACTAAGAAAATCAATAAAGTACAGATCATGTTCTCTGACTGCAACTCGATAAAAATTCATTTCCCAATGATTTGTGGGCAAACGGAGATATGCGAAGGGGAAAGAGAACATATTTGAAACTAAAAATGTAATGAAAATGCTACTTATCAAAGTGCGTGTGATGCTGTTAGAGTAGCACTTGAGAGAAAATTGATACCTTCAGAGCGACTGTTTCTGACAAGGGGAAAAATGGTAAAATTAATGACTGAGATGTCCTCCTCAAAAAATTAGGAAAAGAACAAGATAAAGCCAAAGAAAGGAGCGGGAGAGACCATTTTCATAAATAAGTGGACGTGAGTAGAAAACGGGTGGTGGAGTGACGGGAGGCCTGGGCAGGTCTGCCAGTCCAGCGCCTCTTCATCCGGGCCTTCTTCCTCCCGGGCTGTGGGACGGGACCTTCCTGTCTCCTGGCCAGGGCCGGGCCCCACTGAACCCCAGCTGGGTCTGGGTGCCCTGCACGCCCTGCTGTTACGGGTCGAGTCTGTCTCCCAGACCTGGAGCCCTGCGAAGGTGGCCTCCCCTGAGCCTCTAGCAGGGGAGGTCAAGCTGAAAGGAGGCCATCGGCCGGCTCCTGCCCACATGGCTGCTGTCCCCAGAGAAGTGAAACTGGACACAGGTGTGCTCAGAGTGCAGTGGTCATGCAAAGACCAGGCTCAGGATCTGACCCCACAGGATAGGTGACGGCTTCAACCTCAAGAAGCTGGGGCAGGTCTGGCAATGTCCCTCCCATGGTTTCGGGGAGTGGGCCTGCTGCCCCCAGCCCCAGAGCCATGAGATGGTGCCGTTGGTGGCTCTGAGCCACCCAGCGTGGGGTGCTTCCTTTTCTTCAGCCCTGGGAACCCCCACACCTGCTGAGCACCTGCCTCCTCTCTCTGGGGCCAGGTGGACAGTGCTGGAGGCTCCACCCACCTCCTGGGGACTTGCAGGAGGACTGGACGTCCCTCCGCCCCTGGCCTGCTTCTCACCTTCCCTGGGTGCACCCTCTCCTAGCCGCTCACTGTGGCACCCTCCCTTTTCTGTCTCCCCACTGCAGGGTGAGGCCCCCAGAAGCCAGGGCGGGGCCTCCCCCATCTCCACACGCTCCACGGTGTTCAGAGCCAGGGAGGGCCCCAGGAATGTGGGCCAATTGAATAATAAAATAAGTGAAAGGATACGTTTTCTTAAAACTCACATTTTGGGAATCGAACACAATAATCATAAAGAACATATGGCGGAATAAATGTCCAAAATTAGCTGACACAATTTATCACGATAAATAATGAGAAAGCACTCGATAAACCAGATATTTCTGCAAAACCACCATCAGAATGAAAAACCTGGAACCACAAGGAACAGACTCTTGGGGAGCCAGACACTGGAACGGGGCTCGGCAACGAGACTCAACGACTGGAGAATTCTCAGGAAACCAGGGAACGCCCTTACTTCAGCATGAGCACGAGATTCACCACTCGATGGAAGACAAGGCTGAGCTTCAGGCACACGCAGAAATAAAGTCCAGTGGAAAAAAGGAGCCAGAGTGCGTTTTGGGAAGTACAGACCTACTTTGGGACACATTTATAGATTAATTTTAAGTAATTCACTTTCCACTCCCCACCAGAGAAAGAAAATCTAACAAGAAAACTAATTCCCCCAAGAGGAAGGAAGGAAGGAAGGAAGGAAGGAAGGAAGGAAGGAAGGAAGGAAGGAGGGAGGGAGGGAGGGAGGGAAGGAGGAAGGAGGGAGGGAGGGAGGAAGGAAGGAGGGAGGGAGGGAGGGAGGGAAGGAGGGAGGGAGGAAGGAGGGAGGGAGGGAGGAAGGAAGGAGGGAGGGAGGGAGGGAGGGAAGGAGGGAGGGAGGCAGCCTGTCTGCCCGCTGTGTTGGGAGGGGATGGACAGAGCCGGCCACCCCTGCCCCCAGTTCTCCCTGCTCTGGCCCAGGAGGAGGTGCCCTTAGGAGTTTGAGGACACTCCCTCTGGCTGCAGCTGACCTGACGGCCAGAGTCCTGCCCTGGCCAGCAGGATGGGCCCTGGGGGTGTCCATCGTAGAGCAGAGGGTTCAGAGGAAGAGGGGTCCTCAGGTGCACAGCCAGCGCCCCCTTCTCCTCCTCCTTGGGATTCAGGATCCCCGTTCTCTGTGGCTGGGAGTGAGTGCAGACATCTGCCCAGGGGCCTGGGCTTGGACCTTCTCTTCCCACAGCCAAGTTCTCTGAAAGCCTTTCAGTCAAGAGAGCACCCACCCTCTGGAAATCCCACTAACCAACGGAGGTGCCCCAGGGTCTCCCTCTGTCAGGACCCAACGACATTCTGCTGTTGTCACCGTGCGTCGGGGAAGGGGGCTTCTTCCAAATGCAGGCCTGGGCCACAGCCTCCCGATACTCCAGTGGGCGAGGTGTGGGACCAAGGGCAGCCCTGCCGCCCTGCAAAGTCTGGCCGAAGACCACTGTGGTGGGAGGGACCACAGGAAGGAGTCTGCTGCCCCGCCTGGGCTGGTGGCCCATCCACAGAACGACACCGCTGGACTGTAGAAATGCACGCAGTGCTGACCCCTGGTACAGTGGGGGCACTCAAAGAGATCAGGTGTCAGAAGCCAGCCACAGAAGCGTGGGTTTGCTCATGGGAAACGTCTGGAACACACAGACCTACCGAGGCCACAGTGGACCTGGGCTTGCTGAGGACAGAGTGTCCTGTCAGGTTCTGGGACAGTCACTCACAGGACTGGGGACCCTCGAGGCTGGGATCTGTGGTCCTGTGACATGTATCCGGGTGGAGCTCTTAAGGCTCCCTCAGAAGCAGGAGCGGACACACTGAGGGGTGTCCAGGTGTGTGTCCGTGGGCAGTTCCTCCCAGGACAGAGGTGGACCACCTGGCTGTGGGTGGCTGCACCTTAGCCTGGAGGAATCTCCCTGCCACTAGAACCGTGGACCCCAGGTGATGAGAAAGACCATGTCCACAGGCACTGGAAACGGAACCAACCCGAGTTGTGCTGAGGAACGGAACTGACCAGATCCCAGGCTGGGCACCAGGAGAGCAGCGTGACACGGGGTCAGGGCCACACGCAACCCAGTGAAGACAAAAAGTGTGGCCTTTCTTTTTCAAACTATTTAAAGAAATGTACATTTAAAAAAATGATTTTTTTTGATGTCTATTTACGAGTCGTGGAAGAAAAACCTGGGATGAGGGTGCGCCAGGCAGTCAGGGCACGAGGGAGGCCTCACGTGTGGTGGGCGTGCGTGCACTCCCACCGGACGGACACGCATCACAGCCTCCTGAGCAGGTACCAGAAGGAAAGTAGCGGCATATGCGGAAGGCAGCCAAGGGCCCAGAGCAGAACGCTCAAGGTTCCTGAAAGAACGAGAGCCCGGTGCAGGGCCAGCGGAGAGGGTGGAGCGCGAGGCGGCTCAGCCCGAGCACGGCTCCGCCACACTGAAGTCCAACCGGGAGTCCCCGCTCCTCACGCCAGGTCCAAAGCCGGGACCTGGCTCTTTGCTGTTGAGAGGGACATATTAAGTGGAAAGACACAGACAATAGGAAAGTAAAAGGAGGATGCTCTGGTTTAGGGATGAGCGTCCCCAGAAGCTCAGGGCGAGATGATGCCGAGTTCCGAGGTGAGACAAGCGGACTCCGAGACCCTCGACAAGTCGGCGCGCCGCTCCTCGTCGCAGTCAGCTTGTGTGCTGCGGTGACTAAAGGTCTGACCGGAACCGTCATGGAGGGGGACAGGTGTATTCGAGGGCTCTGGCTTCAGAGGTCTCAGTCCAAGGCAGACGGCTCCACTGCTCAGGGCTCCGGGCGAGGCTGGACGTGGTGGCAGAAGAGGGCGGAGGGAGGCAGCTCGCGTGATGACCAGGAAGCAGAGGCTCCGCAGCCTAGACACAATACACACCCCAAGCCACGTCCCCAGCGCCCGCCGCCTCCCGACCTTTCTGACACGGCCTCACACGTGAGCTTTTGGGGGACACCTCACATCCACACCATGAAGATCCCTGATCGGGATTGGCAGGGCAGGCAGGTAGGACGTGGCCGCCATGGGGGGCGCGCCTTTGGGGCTTGGAGTTTATCCCACTGAGTGGAGTCTCTCTCTCTGCTCCCTGGTGGCCAGCCCTGAGCTCTTTCCTCCTCCACACGCTTCCGCCATGAGGTTCTGCCTCACCTCAGGCCCAGAGCCACGGAGCCGGCCGTCGATGGACTGAACCTCGGAAATCATGAGCCAAATAAACTCTTCCTCCCCTGAAATGGCTCTTGTCGGGCCCCTCGGTCACTGTAAGAGAAAGCAGGCGAGAACAGCGGGAAAGACATGATGTGAAAGCCAGAAGCCAAAGGCCCGCGTGGCTCCTCCCGTGTCCCTCAGCAGAGCCCCAGGAGAAGGGCACGCGGCTGAAGAGGGCCGTTCACCAGGATCTCCGAGTTCACCAAGAGTGAGACCCAGGAACCAGACGTGAGCACACCCGTGCCACTAGTGTGCGTGCCCCTGGCAAGAAAGCTTCAGCGTGAGTAAGGAAATCGGTGGATTTCAGCGAGGAACGGTGACTCAGAGGTTGGAGACCAGATACCCTCCCTCACAGCCCCACGAGAGCAGAAGACCAGGGAGAGAAACGGTGAGGACGCGGAAGACCTGGAGCCCACGGTGGGCGGCCTCGCCCTGCTGCGACTACAGGGCAGACGCGGCAGGTGCAGAGCTCGGCCTGTCTCCAGGGAACCTGGTGCGCTCACCCCGGCAGGCGCTACGCGGCCCCGTGACAAGCCACAGAGAATTTCAGCAGATGCAAGTCACTCCGCGTCTTCTGATGGAACCAATTAAGTCAACATCTGCAGTGATAATATACCCGGAAAATTAGCAAATATCGTTAAGCTGACAATCCCCCTCGTTGATTATAAATTGAAAGCAAAATCCCAGCAATTTTTTTTAATAGAAATTGACAGGTTGAAAGCAAAATATGTGCAGAAATGTAAAGGCCCTAATACAGCTGGCAAAACTTTGAAAAGACGGTGGAGCCCTCATACTCCCTTATTTCCCAATGTGATAGGAAACTCTGGTGCTCGAGGCACGCCAGGTCATCCCACAGGGAGACCCGTGGGCAAAGGCAACGGCATGGGAGCAGGAAGCAGGAAGCAGTCTGTTTAGGGATTGCCGGCAAAGGTGCTGTTGTATGTGTTCATTTCATTAACTCCATCATCGCTGGGGTTAGTGTTGCTGTTTATTAAGGATAATCAGAGCCTTTCCCCCAGAGCATTAACCAATTATCTGAGAGCACCTCAATGCAAAATCCAGCCTTTCACAAAACTGTGCGGATTTAATTGTAAAGCACCACCTTTTCTAATTAGAGAAATGTGCATTTACATGAAAAATTGTGAAAGCGTGATCAGGACAATGACACTGGTGTCACCTGAAGTGGACTCACATCATCCCTGAGAGGGCAGCTTCCTGGCTCCTCCCTGTCCTCGGGCACCGTGGAGGGGGGAGCAGGGAGGGAGGGGTGCTCTGCTCCATGAAGCCATCAAAGGGAGGTCCTGCTTCTGGTGACGCGGCTCTCCTGCTGCCACGGGGTTTCCCTCTGTATTCTCTTAACCTGCTGAAGGTGTGGGGAAAGAAGGAGGCCTGGGTCACAAGTATCTGGGGTCCCACCAAAACAGTGCACGCCCCTCTACCCCACCCCCTGGGCAGCATCCGTCAGACATGGCACACGGCACATGGCACATGCCCCAGCACTGCTGTGAGCAGGAGTGTCCCCTGCCAGGTCTGCTGTCCCCACTGGAGCCCTCTGAGACAGGAGCCCCTGTGCCACGCAGGGATGGACACTCTGCCAGGGCCGGGGATAGGGGGCACAGGAGACTTGAGACACAGGGCAGACCCTGTGCCTGATGGGACTGGGGCTGGGCACAGAGGGAGAGGACCCCAGGGAGAGCATAAGGACTTCAGTGTGGACACTGGGAGGGACCCCAGGGCAGCCCTCCGACACCCCCACAGTGGACTTGCAGGAAGGAGCGCACGCTGTGATGTGGATAGGTGTCCCCAAAGGCCCACGTGCTGAGGGCTGGGTGGCCAGCCTGTGGAGCTGCGGGGAGGGGGAGCTTTACCAGGTGGGGCCTGGTTGGAGCCCCCCAAGCTTCTAACTTGATTCTCTCAGGTGTTTTACTGCAGGAACAGAAAGCTCCTTTCGGGCTGCCTGGGCCCCTCCGCCTGCTCTGCCCCCAGTGGCTGGGAACCATGCCTGGGCACGCTGCATGGCCATCAGTAAACTGGGGGTGGGGATCAGCCTGCTGCCTGTTAGGATCAGGAGGCTCAGTGGTTTGAACAAGGTGAATTGACCTGAGCCTGGCGCCTGGCTATAAGGTAGCTGGGCTGACTGCCCCCTCCCATGCCAGCTCTGTGCCTTGGCGTCCCCTTCCAGCTGCCCAGGGTGCCCTCTCCTCTCCCCTCCCATTTCTAAGTCATTCCTCAGCATCCTGCAGCAGACAGCCAGCTCCAGGTCCCCCGTGCGCACCGGCTGCTCCCCACCCTTAGACCCCCGGAGCTCCCCAGGCACCTGGAGGTTGGGGCTCCAAGTCTCAGCACAAGGAGACACTGGGTGAGAAGCAGAGGCAGGAGGGGCCCTGGGAGACCTTCCTGGGGTCCATAGTGTCCCAGCAGCCCTGGGACTGACACAGCCTCAGCACCCAGCAGGCTGCCAGCTCCCTGGTCCTGAGACGAACCTCGGCAGAGAAGACAGCAGGCTGGGCACAGAGGGAGGGGACCCTCTCCAAGATGCTGTCCTGCCACCATGTGAGAGGCAGCGTTCCCAATGTTCCCGGCACATTTGGCTTGTTTATCGCCATAAAAACAAGTTAAATACTTCAAGACGGGACGTGTTGTCCCGAGAGACTGATCTGAAATTTATTTGCATGTAAAAATAACTGGGCAATAACAATTTCCTCCTTGAATCTTTCTCATCTGGTGGGAAATAAAGTCGTTCTGTTATAATCAAGATTGTATTTTTGTATTTGTGACTTTCAGGAGGCACCAGCCGGGTGGTGTGCAATTTCTTGGAGAAAATCAACAGATAAATCATGGGAAAAAATAGTCATCCATTCCCGAGTCCTCGGACGACACTTGGTGAGGTTGGCGGGGGCCGCTGCCAGCCCCCACTTCACTTCTGGGCTTCTACCTGTGCACTGACTCGTCTCCACGGGGCCAGGGGAGACTGACCAGGTCAGGAGCTCTGCTCACTGTGAGGACAGCCCCGCCTTGGTGCAGGGATACTCCTCTGGACCCCTGGAGGGGAGAGATGGCCTGGACCAGGCAGCTCCTCTCAGCCTGTGCTGTCCACCAGTTGTAATGGCCACAGTGGCTGAAGGTGCAGAAAGCACCAGCCACTCCCAGCCCCACTCACCAGGGGACTCTGGAGGGATGGCGGGCTCTTGCCTCCTGAAGGTTGCCAGCCGCACCACCCAGGAGCAAGCCGCCGCCTCTAGAGAACTTGGCTCCTTCTTCAAAATCAAAATGGCTTACACTTCCGGTAACAGGAAGTCCACATTCAGTGGCCCAGCATCTAGCACCCTCTGCTGAATGGCTGCTTGGCCTCTGCGACCTGCCCCTGACCAAGCTCACCTGCGGCAGGATGGCCCTCGGGGATGCACAGGGTCCTCCAAACACCAAGGCGTCCAGAGCACCTCTCAAGTTCAAGCAGAGCAAACTGAGCTTCCATTTCTAGCGCTCAGAATTTATGGCGATAAATTCAGCCCGAGCGCAGTGAGCCCAGAGCCAAGGCAGCGTGACCACCCCACCCGCAGGCGGGAACCAGGTCGCCTCTCTGATCCCCTTGATGTGGGCCCAAGCTTCTGGGTCCTCTGCCAGCACCCTGGGCTGTGTGTCCCCCTCGTGTGCACGGTGGGCTATCAGAGCTGCCTCCTCCCTTCCTCCCAAGGCTCAGGTGGTCCAGGCACGCTGTGGCCCCTGGGGCCTCCTTCTCCTGTCCACTCTGGTGCTTTCTTGGAGGACAGTGTCCAATCCTCGCTTCAGCTCAGATCTGATACAGATCTGGCCACCAAGAGAGAGCTGGGGACCTGAATTTCCAGGTTGATCTGATGGGCCTAGGGAGGTGAGACCCCTAGGGTGGCCGGGTCACCCCTGACCCTTGGTTGGTGCTTCTATTGGGAGCAGATAAGAAGACACACTTTTTTAAATTTCCTTCCTAGCAGCCGACAGGCACCTGCACATTCTGGTTTGTAAGAGAAGGTCACCCATTTTCCAGGGATTCTGTCAACAGTTGCCAAACAAAGGGGAAGTGGGTCAAGTTGTGCCCCCCAAAAATATAAGGTACCTCCCTGAGACTCATCGACGCTCAGTGGTGTGATGTGAAACAGTGAAGTCAGGCCTCCAGACACTGGCAGGTCCCTAACCCAACAGCAGGATCCTCGTAGAGCAACCAGAGGGAGGTTTGAGTCACAGGACAGGAGGCCATGGGAGGAGGCAGAGGCCGGGCGTCCTCCAGTTAGGGAGCCTTTACAGCCTCCCCAGTGGGAGAGGCAGGTCCCGGGGAGCGGACGTGCCTGCCTTAGACTGGTGGCCTCCGTGGAGAAACGCCCACGGCTTCAGGGCCCCAGCCTGTAGCGACTGGCCAGAGCAGGCCTAGGAAACAGACGAATTGGGTGTCATTCAAAGTTGTAGGACACTCACTCGAGGTCAATGGGAGGCCAGGTGCAGGAGGACCACCGAGCGCATCCTGCTCTCAGGCCCTGAAGGTCTCTCCCCACTGCTGTGTGCAGGGACAGCGCTCTCTGGCTTCTCGCCCCTCACACTCCGTGAAGGCCTGGGATTGAAGCGGGCCGTGGGACGCCTGCGCTGTTCACCCTTGGGCAGTGTCCACAGGTGACATGACAAAGACACCCGGCCAGTGGTGCCCAGTGAGGGGGGAGGGGCGCTGGGTCTCGCACTGTCTCTGTTCTGCGTAGATTCGGGAGGAAACACCCACCCAGGGCTGGGAGCCTGGCTGCATACAGAGGGCGTCCCGGGTCCCCGACCCGCAGGCACACCCAGTACAGTCTCCGTGTCTCGTCTGGCATCTGCATTGGCCATAGACCCTACGTGGAATGTGTGGAAACGTGTACATTTTATGCATGATACATGAATTTTGATTATTTTCTAGACAAAAATACCCACCGAGCTCCAGGTAGGAGCTGGATTTATTCAATTCCAGCTGTAGGTTGGCCGTATACACGAGACCAGCAAAACCCCACAAGAACATTCTGTGAGCCACAGCTGGCCGTGTGGAATTTACCATAAGGAGTAGGAGATGCGTGTTGTTATCTGCAGGCTATGTATCAGTAAATTCAGAGTAAATGTGTCTGAAGCGGAGGTCTCAGGGCTGGGCACAAGCCCTCACTGGAAGCCTAACGCTCCTTGGGATTTGGGAGATGAAGTAGCCCAGCATCTGGGCGGTGGAGGCAGGAGAGGTTTTATTGGGTATCCCTGGCCAGGTGTTCACAGCATGTCCCCTGATGGCCTGCGTGGCCTGGACGTGTCCCCATGCCATGCATTGGCAAGAGGGCTAGAGGGGACGGGATATCTTTCTGAAGGGCTGGAGCACTGCTCCCTCAGGCCACCAAGGGACCAGACCCCAGGGGTCTCAACAGCAGCCATCCTCCCAGTAGGCCACCAGAGCCACCAGCGTCCCCCTCCTCCACTCACCCGCCTCTGCTGCTGTGGCCGATGACTCTCCCAAGGAAGGAGGGCTAAGTGGGTGGAGGCTCAAGTGTTTCCCTTAAAGCCCTGGGAGGCAGAGGAGCAGGCAGCGTGGAGGCACGGGGGGTCGTCAAAGTGCACAGCTGGTCTTCTTGAGGGACGCTCAGGAGCACTGGCAGCGTCGAGCAGGGTGGAGGAATGGCTTCCCTGGCTCTCCCTGGCTTGTTGGCAGAGACCCGGGGCCTGGCTCTGCATGTGAGCCTGTGTCCTGTCTGTGCATGCAGAACCTTGGCCTGATCTCTGTTGGGAGCCAGGGCCAAGCCCAAGGCCAGATGCTGGCTGCACCAGGTCCACATGCCCAGCTGGTCTGCAGCCTCCAGACCAGAGGGCCAAGCACCCAGCTGCCTGGAACCCCCTGATCCCAGGCTGGAACCCCCATCCCAGCCAGGGCTGATGGTGCCCTCCTCCCCAGGACAGCTGGACTTGAAGGGCACACCTCACCCCTCTGGGCCCGTCCTGGTGCTCCTTCTGCCTGGGCTCCTGTTCTGCACTCTTTCTGACCAGTTCTGGTGCGTCTCTCGGCTTCACTTCGGCAGCGTGTCCTCCAAGAAGCTCTCGTGAATCATCCCAGCTGCGCTTTGTCGGTTTTTCCCACAGCTCTCCAAAATTTGCCAACCACAACATGGAAATGCTGTCTCAGAGTCGCCGTCTGCGGTCCATCTTCCCAGTCCCCAGCTCCTGCGAGCGAGGGCTGGGCAGATGCCCACCCGTATCTCAAGCCAGAGGCTGTCCCACAGCAGGGGCCCTGCAAGTTCTGTTGTAATGATCACAACAAGTCAATATGTAGAAATCAGCCTTAAAAACAGGGACCCCACAGACCCAAATAAATTTCAAGAAGATATAAATCAAAGTAAGAAGGGGTTTCCAGAGTGTGAGTTAGCCTCCAAGGACCCAAGAGCCATAATAGCTTTTTTATCTACATTAAATATAGCCGGCTGGAGAGACTTTGCTTCCAAAAAGGAGACTTGGGACAAATTCGTCTCTAATTTTGGTTCCTGAAAAATAAATTAAGGCAATTATTATCTCAAGATTGCCATTCGGTATCCACCTATCTTCTTTAGACTCCACATTAATACAACCTGCACTGAGGACATTTTAAAAGTCACCAAGGACAGCCATTTCCTCCTGATTATGTTTGATGCATGAAACCTGAAATCTGAGTCACACTCCTCAGAGGAGCAGGCAGCGGGTCAGGGTCCAGGGACAAGGCAGGCCCTGGTGTTGGACCAGAAGCAGGGTGCTGCCCAGCATCAGCCAGGGCCGCCCAGGCGCACTTGGGGACAAACACTGGGATGGTCAGCGTCCACTGACGGGAGTGTCTTAAGGCAGGAGAGCGTCTTTGGAATCGTGGTTTCCGAATTTTCAGACAACGGCCATTTGCGTGCGTCCCTTGCTTGGGGTCTGAGGCGAGGCAAAATTCATGGTGGAAGGATATGGTGGAGGGTAGCTGCTCACCTCCCGCAGCCAGGAAGGGGGGAGAGAGCCAGGGAGACTGAGGGAAGGGCAGGGACAAGGTACAGTCCCCAAGGCATGCCCAGAGACCTCCTCCTCTAGCCATGCTCACGTGTCCGGTTACTTCCCGCTCCAAGTACTTACCTTCGAGTTGATGAAGGCACTGGTGAGGGCAGAGCCTCATGGTCCAGCGCTTCCTACGGCCCCACCTCTGGACACCTGGGCCTCTGGGGGTGATCCGGGTCCAGCAGACCCCGAGCGCTCCTCTTCCCCTCACTCCCTCATCCTGGAGCCTCCCTAGTTACGTCCCACCCTGTTCTAGGATTGGACACTGGGAGCAAAGCAAGGCCCAAGTGTGGCCTGGGGGAGACGACTGCACAGAGAGGACCCCACGGGACGCTGGCTGCCTCCTGGGGAAGTATCACAGGCAGGAGCCCAGGCCTGACTCCGCAGGAGGGGGATCTGCAGCAGGTGACCAGCAGAGGGACACGGGCCTTTCATGCCAACTCTCTCCCCTCCAGCAAGCACTGGGCGACCACTGCACAGGACACTGCACCTGCCCTGGAAACAGCTCAGACCGTGGGCACCACCAGCCCCGTCCTGAAGACCCAGACGCAGACTGGAGGTCAAGTTCAAGATCAGGCCCAGTTCCCTTCTTTAGCAGGGACACTGCAAACCTACTTCACCAGCCCTGGCTCTTCCTGGAAGTCCTTGTCCCCAGCTCAGATGAACATGAAGAGCAGAGAGTCCCGGGACCCTCTGAAAATCCCACAGAGAATTCAAACCATTGGCTGGATTCAAATGGCGATGTTGGAGTCACCCGTGGACCATCAGAAACGGGGGCCCTGGAGGAAAATTAGCACCAGGAACCAGGATTTGGGGGATTAATAGCAACTTGGGGTGGGAGAAGGCGCAGGAGACAAGGTGTGGCCCCTGCATGGTGTGCGAGCTGACCTGGGGTTTCCCCACAGTGAGGGGCTTGAAGGGCTGGAAACAGGGCAGCACCCACCTGCCCAGGGAGGGGTCAGGACCCCATCCACTCTGGCTGCTGCTCCAGGGAGAAGAAGAAATGCTGGTCGCTGTGTCCTCTGTCAGAGTCCATTTTCTGTTGCTGCAACAAAATACCCAGGGCTGGGTACTTGACAGAGTAAGGAGGTTGGTTTGGCTGCTGATCTGCATGTAAGTCTCCAAGAGATACTGGAGGGAAGCTGGGGCCACTGCAGTCTCTAGAGACTCGGCCAATCTCAGGGGCTTCTCCCAGGCTCAGGGAAGGACAGCCTTGAAGGTTCAGGTGGTTGCTTCAATATTTATGAGAATTGGCAGGACCACAAAGAGGGAGCTGCAGACCCGTCCCTGTGGCGGGGGGATTGTGGCACACCTTCCCAGAAGTGATGGGAGGGCAGACGGGGAGCTGAGGTGGAGCACAGCCGGCCAGCAAATAAGCCCCAGGGGAGGCCCAGACCCTGCACACACCTGCCAGACGGCACACAGCAGCCTGACACGCCAAGCCCCACAAACCTGGCGGTCACCAGGCCATCCTAGCACCAGCAGCCTTGGCATCCGCAGCCTCTGGCCCCCTTGGCCTCGCTGCCCTCCCTCTCCCCTCCCATTCCCACTCATCCCCTCCCCCTTTCCCTCCCCCTTCTCCTCTCCTCTCTCCAATACCATTTATAGTTTACTCCAAGAATCATTCACATGGGTGTTTTAAATTTTGTTAATGTCACCTGCCACATTAACACAGTAAAGTAAAAAACGAATAATCACACAAACAAACGCATTTGAGTTGCTTAACACATATTCTGACATGACTCGTGATCAAATGTGAGAACCAAAACAATTTTTTTCAGAGCTGGGAATTGAACCCAGGGCCTTGCCCACGCTAGGCAAGCCCTCGAAGGCCGAGCCTCACGCCTGAGCCCCATGAAATGCGTCTGACCAAAATCAGCACCATCCCATCAGCCAGGCTCCAAACTGACGGACTGTGCAAGGTCCTTCACACTAAGGAATTCCACGCAGGGGTTGTGTATTCATGCTTGTAAAGAAATGTTTTTACTTTTAAAATGGGGTAGTTCATATGTAATGTATTCTAAGGGCAGTTGCCACCCTGGGCTGAAATATTCCAAATCATTAATGAATACAGGAAGCAGAAGCCAGGCATGGTGGTGCATGCCTGTAATCCCAACATCTTGGGAGGCTGAGGCAGGAGGATTAGGAGTTCAAAGCCAGCCTCAGCCACAGTGAGGTGCTAAGCCACTCAGTGAGACCCTGCCTCTAAAAAAAAAAATACAAAATAGGTTTGGGGATATGGCTCAGTGGGCCTCAGTGGTCGAGTGCCCCTGAGTTCAATCCCCAGTACTAAAAACAAATGAATAAATAAAGGAAGGAAGCAGAAACTATCTCAGAGCTGGGGATAAAGAGGGAAGCCGCAGAGCTACCAGAAACCAGCAGTCCGGAAACCCTCACAGACACACACACGCGCACGCACACAACAGCTGAGCAGCACTCGGAGCTGGCACTGTCTGTGCCCACCAGTGATGGCAGCCGGGGGACGTGGGCTGGGGCTGGAGTTCCAGGAGTCGGAGGCTGAGCTGGGGCCAGCTTCCCTCGGCTGCAGGTGAGGCGCCGGCAGGGCTGGACACAAGGAGGCTCCCTCCCCTCCGCCTGCCACCCTCCCAGCAGAGCAGCCCACTCGCAGAAGCTAATTTGAAGCCAGCTGGAAAGAGATTCTGGAAAATTCAATTTACAGAGTTCAGCCCCAGAATCCCAGTGCAGGATGCAGGGCAGTGGGCTCACAGGAGGGAGAGGCACACCCGACACCGGGGTCCACCGAATCCTGCAGGCCAGCCGTGCCCAAGGCCCAGGCGAGCAGAGCCCCGGGCAAGGTGGAGAGGCAGGGCAAAGTCCTGCGGGGTCCCTGTGTGGTGCCCAGACAGCTTCGCAGGACGAGGAGGACCACAGGAGGAGGAGGGGAGAGAGATCGTCGTGTGGAGCTGTGGGGATTGTCTGGACAGAGGCCCTGGTGCCGTCTACAATATGCTATTAAAATTAGTGTGTATTCAGTAAGGAACTAGATACATCCATAAATATCAGACCAGCAGGGCAGTGGGCTGCCCTGTGTAAAACAGCAACACTTAGAATGTAGCTTTTGAAGATATTTATAACAATGAAATAAAGTACATAGGAACGAATCTAATAAAATACGTGGGGAACCCCACGTGAAGAAAATCACCCGTCCTTGTTGCAGAACAGGAATGTATCCAAAGGCCCCACTCGGGGGGGAGGACTCGGGACTCCACGATGTCAAACCTCCCTGCCCCCCAGTGGAACCCCCCCGCCCCAGTCTTGGTGCAGAGTGCTGTGAGGATTCCAGCCTTCGTCCAGGGAGCAAGGGACCCAGAGCAGCCATGACCTCCGAGGACAGCCCTGGACTCATCAGTCGCTGTGTCAGCCTTCCGCTGCTGCGACTGGAGGAGCTGACCCCCACACTGTAGGGGGGAAAGGTCTATTCGAGGGGTCGCGGTTTCAGAGGTCTGATCCAGAGAAGGCCGGCTCCAGTCCTCGGGGCTCGAGGTGAGGCTGGACATCATGGCGGGAGAGGGTGGCCGAGGACAGCAGCTCACATCACGGTGCTCAGGAAGCAGAGAGACTCCAGCGCCAGGTGCAAAATATCACCCACAGCCACGCCCCCAGTGACCCCTTCTTCCAGCCACACCCCCTGCCTGCAGAGACCACCCAGGTCTTCCCACCAGGGGTCAGAGACTCTCACAATCCAGTCATTTCTCCTCTGAACCTTCCTGCAGGTCTCCCACGTGAGCTTTTGGGGGACACCTCACATTCAGACCATAACAGTCCCCCTTCAAGGGGCTGATGGACAGGACAGGGAGCCCACAGTATGTAGTGTTGGGACGGCACTGATCTCCGCAGAGCAAGGCAGAGACACTGACTATCAAGAAGGGGATGGAGACATCTGCTTACCTGTGCAGACCAAAAAAAAAAAAAAAGAATCCATGATTTACAATGTTAAAAACATCCATTGTAGGTTGCATGAAGAATCTTAAAAGGCACAGCTGTAAACATCTTTGTAAGGCTTCCCAGTACTCCCTCCTCCCATTGCTTAAAGACACAGTAGCATGAAGACAGCATTTTCGAAGTAAAACATTTTGCTTATGAAGTGCTGGGATTAGAAGGTAAGAGCAAAGCCACAGGGCAGTAAGGTGCCTGGGCTGCATCTAACTTCAGAAGCACAAGCATCCCAAGCAGCAAACTCCTCTAAATCCACCAGAAAAAGATGCGCCGGTGGGTGGAAAGTGGGGACGGTCCAGGAAACTCAAGTGCCGGGAAGGACACATCAGCAGCTGGCCAGTGCTCACAGGGGCCACCCTGCCATCCAGAGGGAGGGGGAGGCAAGTCAAGACACCCTTGATCCTGTCCTCCGTCGGCATGATAAGAGCTAAAAGGCAGTGGTCGCCATGGCCGGGAGGGTGTCACTGATGGCAGGCGCAGCACCTGCTGTCCACCCTCCTGCTGCTGGCCCCCCTTCACCACACTGCGTCCTGCACTCCGCAGCTCAGCGTGATGGGTGGTGATGTGTAGTGTTTGGAACAAGCACGGAACAAGGGAGGTGAACAGAAGCCGTGCCGTGGCCGGGTTTCTGCTGCGTCCCGCCACAGGTGAGAAAGGCCAGGCCACACTGGTGCTGGACAGTCCAGGCTGCACCTAGAGCAAGGTGGTGCCACTGACTAAGGGGGACCTGTTCAGAGGAGTGGCCACAGGATTGTCCCCCAGGCTCCCCATAAGGGAGCCAGCAGTGACCTGGGAGGACAGAGGCCCCTGGCCGTCCCAGCTACGCAGGTCGGGGCTGCCGCTGGGGGCTGCAGGGCTGGGACCGAGGTGTCTGTAGGTGGCTGGGTCCCTCCTGGGGGCCTCGGGGGAACCTGTCCCCTGCCTCCCCCGGCTCCTAGCAGCCGCCCGATGCCCACTCACCACTGCTTCCTGCAGCCTGGAAGCCAGAACAGCATGTGGAGCCTGTCCCACACCCGGAGAGCGTCCCCGACCTGTCCTGTGTCCTCGTCCTCTTCCCAGGGGCCTGTGCTTCCCCAGCCCATCAGATGAGCCACCTCACTTTCAGTTGGTGGCTGCAGCCTTTGTGAACTTGCCCTTTACCAAGTCAAGTCACACATTCAGAGGTGCCCAGGGTCAGGACCTGGGCACCCTGGGCATGGGGGATTGTGGTTTGGTCCACCACCAGGGGCTGCACCCCAGCCGTCTCCCTCCCATCCTGGGTTTCGGGGACGCACCACCCAGCCCCTCAGAGTCCTCTGGTGATGGAGGGGCTGGGACCTGCAGGGAGCCGTGTGCAAGCTCAGGAACCTCTTAGGGTCAGTGGGACCCATGACCACCACAGAGGACCAGGAGGCCTGTCAGTCACACTCTGAAGCCCACGTGCGAACTGCAGACCCATCAGCACTGACCCCTGGCCCACCGCTTTGGGGAGAGGAAGCAGCGCAGGCCAAGGCGGGGTGTGTGGGTGCCGAGGGCCGGGGAAGCAGGCCTGCCTTCCTTCAACACAGCTGCCTGCAGAGCGCAGGGCCTCATGTGCACCGGCCGTGCCACTCCCCTGGGCTGCAGAGCCCCCTCCCACAGGGCTCATCTAACACCAGACCCCGGCCCCCTCCAGGCCAGCACCCAGCTGCTGCAGGCAGGCCTCTCCAGAGCAAGCCAGGGCCACACGACAACTGAGTCCAGTGAGTACCCAGGTGCCCCCTGCCATCTCCTTCCCATACTGGCTCAGAATTCTTCCAAATCGGGTGCAACCACATGGAGAGAGCTTGGGTCCTGCTCTTCTTCTGTGCACCATTTACCAGGCCAGACCCAGGGCCGGGAAGCCTCTCCCTGCCCAGCATCCCACCCACCGTGATGAGACCACAGTCAAAGCCACCAACCTGTGCCCCGTTTTCTCCATGTACAAAGCAGGAGCTGTACGAGGAAGCCGGAGGCCCCTCAGCTCTGACGTGGCAGACCACGCACTTCTTGGACAGTCACTCTCAGGCTCTGTCTGCACTGTGTTAGTCAGTTTTCATTGCTGTGACAAAACGCCCGACATAAACGACTTCAAGGAGGAAGGTTGATTTGGGCTCATGGTTCCAGAGATTTCAGTCCACAGTCAGCTGGCTCCATTGTTTGGGGCTTCAGGCAAGGCAGAGCAAGAAGGGGCTGGGGACAAGATGTAGTTCCCAAGAGCACGCCCTCCAGGACCCCCTCCCTTCAACTTCGTCCCACCTCCCACGGTTCCCACCACTCTAGGGTGGAGACCAGGAACCTATCAGTGGACATCATGGCTATGGACCTATCCATGGGTCAGTCCCCTGGTGCGGGTGGAGCCCTCAGGGCCAGTCACTTCCCACCTCGGAACACGCCTGCAGTGGGGACAAGCCTTCAACACGAGTTTCTGGGGACATTCCAGCTCAACCTAAGAGGCCCTTCCTGCCCACGGGCAGGTGGTGGACCTGAGCGTCAGCCCACAGGGCAGAGTGTGGGCTGTAGCCATCACGGTCCCCAGTCTGGACCGCTGAGCAGGAAGGGCCATCAGCAGCAGCCCAGCTGTCCCCATGGGTGCCCAGAGGCTCCATGAGAAGCTCCCCAGAGCCAGCTGGGAAGACTCCTGCCGCCCGGCTGGGCTGACTGCTTCCAGAACCCCACGCCTCAGACAAGGTAGCCTCACTGCCTCCCCGTCCTGGAGGCTGAGGTCCGAGTGGGGGCAGGGTTGGTCCCAGGCCTCGGGGGCTCTTCTTCCCAGGTCTCTTCCCAGTACACCAGCCATACTGACCTAGGGGACTCCCCTGCCCCCTGATGACCTCACCCTCCCTGATGACCTCGGCAACAAGCCTTTTCCACCAAGCTCACGTTCCTAGCACTGGGGTGAGGGCTGCAGACATGCTTCTCAGCGGGACACTCTCTCTGGACCTGGACGTGGTCTTAGTGCCTGTCATCCTGGACTCTGAAGCACTGCTGGACTCAACAGCTCCGGTTCTGGAGAGCCCAGTGCCTGGGAGAGGTGGGCATGGGTACAGGGGCTGCCTGGACACCTCACTTCCCAGCCAGCCCCCAGGACATGAGCTCGGTTCCTGGGGGCCGCTGTGCCTGCTGTCACTGTCTGTGATGCGGTGGCCACCCCTGAGCTCTGGACTCTGGAGGGCTCCACAGGGGTTTCGTGGCCTTCCTTGGGAGGTGCCTGGCCAGTGGCTGTGCCTCTGCCCGACTGCAGGTCCCCAACCTGCCCTCGTTGTCGACTTCTTGGCCCAGACACGGCTCGTTTTTAACCTGGATCTTCTGGAAGAGGATGGTGTGTGCAGGACATCATCTCCCCATCAAGGGCAGCTGTCCTTGAGGCCGTGGCTGGCTGGGCATGGGGGACCAGGAACCTGGAGTCTGTGTATCCAGTCACCTGGCACCAGTATGTCCTGGTCATCATGGGAGGGGACTGCCTGGTTCTGGCTGTGAGGACCCTGCCAGGGTCTCACAAACTCCCCTCCCCCTTCAGGAGATAAGGTCCCCTGCCTCCCCGCTCCTGCTCCCCCTGCGGGTCTTTGTCCCCTAATCTCTCAGGCACGATACTCAAAATTCAGGTTTATTCGTCTGTCCTCCCTCAATGCCATCGGTGGTCAAACGCAATCAGCTCTTTGAGCTAGAATATTTTGTCAGCCCTTGGGCAAAATTTATAGTTCAACAATTGCCAGAGACTTGTGCACGGCGTATCTGTAATCTAGACAAGAACCTTTCGGGTAAATAAGTCATGCTTCCAAATCACATTATTTAAAACCTTTCAAATCCCAGGCTCCAGTGAGGAGTGCCCGGCCTGGAGCTCTCCTGGAGCTCCCCAAAGCACGGAGGCGGCTGGGGGAAGAAGAACAGAGGGAGGGAGCTCCTGCCTGAGCGGAATCATTTTATAGAACAAAGGAGGACAGGACCGATTACAGAAGATCCTTATCTAATCGCAGCAGCAGGCCCTGCAGGACCAGCCTGATAATGTGCGGGCTTTTCATGCCTTGTGGAGTGTGTGCTCCGAGGGCCGCTGCGCTGCTCCAGAATCAAAGTCCATAATTGAGATCTTCCATTAAGGGAAGGCCCCCCCAGGTGGTCTCCCGTGGGGTCTGGCTGCTCTGCTCTGGGATTCCTTAGGGCCCGTGGGCGCACAGAGCCTCCAACCTGGGGGGAAATGGCTTGAGAACCAGCGTGTGTGGGGACGTGCTGCGTGGCTTTGTTTAAGGGCACTGTGCCCTGACTGTCCTGGAACACCTCTTGGGAGTCACTGTCCCCTCGTGTCTGGAGCAGAGGGGAAGGAATTGGGCACAGGAGGAGTAGTGGGCAGGCCAGGAGCAGACGTGGGGCTGCAGCCCGTCACTGGGGTTTGAACTGGACCTCCTCAGCTGCCCTCAGGGGCCACCACCGAGACCCCTGTGACTGCCTGTCACCCTGTGAAGCTGGGACTGGGCCCAGAAGGTCTGCCTGATGGTGGGGACTCCCCAGACCCGATGGCAAGACCTGGCTTGTCGACAGCACAGACGGAGGGTGTCCTCCTCCTCCACACCTGCTGCCAGGCTGCCCTGGGGGCTTCGCAGCGTGGGCAGGTGAGCGAGGCGAGGGAGCCTGGCCACAGCGTCTCCACGAGGGGCACGAGGAGGGCCCCAGGCTCGTCTCCGGCACCTGTGTGTGGGCGGTGCTGGCAGGTTCTCCCGTGTTTGATTCCAGATGAAAACCTTGTGCGTCACTTCTCCCGAGACAGGGCCAGGAGCAGCAGGGCCCCTGCGTGGCCAGGTCCCACACACTGGCCTCACTGGCCAGCTAGCGGCTACTGTCACTTGTGCCCAACAGCTGAACCAAGACCGGCAGCTGATTTTCCCAGGACATTTGGAAGCTATCTCAGACCCAGGGCGTGAACTTAGAGGTCACACAAACGAAGTCCACCCTCAGAGCATCGCCCACGGGACCACAAACCCACCCACCGTTCCCTGGTGTGTAGCGGGCAGCCATGGCGGTCTGTGGAAACCTCCCCTCCAGCCCCAGCCTGACATGGGGGTCAGTGCGGGGAAGTGGCTGGGAGGGGCCCTTCCCAGGCATTGTCCCCACTGGGCCATCAAAGGCCTGAGCCAAGCCAGCTGCAGCCCCTGCAGAAGGCCCCAGGGATCATCTCCACCCCGCCTCCTGGCCCCGTCCCTGACTCCCCGGCAGGCCCCACCCCTGCAGAGGAAGGGAGAGTGTCCTCCTCCTGCGCTGGAGCTCATCATCCAGGAAACGATGCCGTGCCCACCATTTTCAGAACATGGCACAGTGGCACGGGAGGGAGCCACGCCACTGGAGCCCAGCAGGCCCCTCGCCCTGGTTCACCACTCCAGGTCCACCCTCCCGCCTCATCCACGCAGCCAGCCCTTCTGTACCCATGGGTTCCACATCTGTGGATCCACCGAGCACAGGTGGAAATCCTGCCAGGTCCGTACCACACAGGCAAGGCTTGTCTGGCTGCTGCTCCCTAAACAACGTGGTCTGGCCGTGTGTGCCCAGGGTCACAGTGTCACAGTGTCACGGCTCCTGAGGGGGTGGGCCGCCTGGCCTCTGCCTTCATCCACCTGCAGCACAGCCCGCCCAGGCCTTCACCTGACGCTCCCCAGCCCCCTCCCCAGGCCTCCCTTCTACTCTGCTCAACCTAATCGGCCTCTAAGGTTCAAAGAGGACCCATGCCCCGTCAGCAGCCTGGCCTGCGCCCACGGTCCCCAGAACGCCCCCTAGCCTTGTGGGCTTGCGACACCCCATCTCACATCTCAGGAGGAGCTCCCCTGAGCCCTGCCAGCATCTCCACCCAGTGGTTGGCAGGCTGCTCAGATTCCAGACGTAGGTGACAAGAACACCGTGGCTCAGGGCCCGCCGGAGCCGAGCGCCCAGTGCTCCCCACAGCCTCCCTTCCCCCTCCTCCCCCACAGGGCTTCACTTTACAGGATCAGCCTCCCCCTGGAGTCCAGGGGGATGCGTCCCTCACTGGCAGAGGACCAGCCTTGGTCGCTGAGCGCCCAGGTTCGGGGCGGAGGCTCTCCCCGCGGGTGTTGGCTTTAGGTGAAGCTCCTACAAAAGGCTCTTCCCACAGACTCAACACGGGGCGAGGGGGGACGTGGAGAGCAGCGGGGACCCCCGAGGGCCCCGGGAGACTAGTTGCCACGGAGGAGGCCACCGAGGTCCCACTCTGATGACCTCTGTGCTCAGGAGCCACCCCTCTCCAGGGCACCCAACTCACCTCCCACCGCACCTGCCAGGTGCCGAGCCACCTGCACAACACCTCGGAGCGTCCCACTGCTTGGGAATGTGAGGGCCCCTGGAGCCCAGGGAGGCTCTGTGGGACCAGGACACCGCTCTCTGCCATGAACCCAGAGGGGTCTTCACTGAGTCTGGGGGAGTTGGGAAGCCTGTGACCCTTGATCTCCGTCCCCTCGGCTCTTGTGGCATCTGCATTTTTATTGCGTCTTGACAGTGACTTGGAAATGGCGCACGGAGCAGGCGGGCGGTGGCAGACAGTAGGATTCACGCCACACGAGGTGCCGAATCGCAAGGGCACTTTCCGTATCCGTGTTCTCACCTGTAGCTGGAAGATTCAGGAAATGCAAATGTGATGTTATTAAAATTCCTATCAATTAGAAGTCAACAAGACTTATCCCCGAATGCCTGGTCGGGGCGAATTCTGCTCTGCTCAAGAGAAAAGCCTGAGCCTTCTCAGTTCCGGGAATCAGAGCTGAAGAGTCCTCCACCTGAAATTCCCCCTTGTAGTCTGGAGAGGAGCCACCGGAGAGAGCAAGGAAACAGCACCCCAGAAACAGTACCCCAGAAACCCCACCCCAGCTCCGTTGTGACTGTGACTGGGCTTCAGAGTCTGCCTCCAGCCACGCCTGCCCCTTGGCCCTGGAGTCCTGGGAAAGGTGGGAAACAGTGGTCTTGGGTGGCAATGAAGAAACCAGCACAACACCAGGTGAGTTGACCTTGGCAGCCATCCTCCTGAAGGAAGGCTGGTGCCCATCCCCAACGCTGGGCAGACACAGGCAGCACCCACCACGTCCACATCTTCTTCCCCCCCAGAGCCTGCAGCTGGGCTGCACACAGTGCCTGCCGGTTGGAGCCATAAGCTGCACCTTGAGGGGACCATGTGCTACTCCGTGAGAGGCAAGTCCCCTTCCCTACTGTGACTGACGAAGGCTGTGCTCCAGAGAGTCCAGCTGCCCTGGGCCCTGAGCAGTGATGTGGACCCCGGGCCCCGCCGACTCCGGCAGGACCCGCACATGAGCAGGCAGAACGTCGGCACGTGCGTGTGAGCCAGCCCTTAGGTCTGAGGCTCCTTGTCACCGCAGCAGAACTTAGCTCACCCTGGTCACCGTGTCCCTTTTATTCCCACCTGGACTCACCAGGTGGCACTCCCTTCCCTGGCCCCTGCCGTGTGCAGAGAAATCTGGGGTAGAGAGCAGGGAAGGAGGAGGGCGTGCCCTCCCTCCCTGGACCCTTGCCCTGGACATCACTCTTAGATGTGGACTAACTGACTGTGGAGACACTGGAAAGCCAGGCTCCTGCCTCGACATGTGTCAAGCCACCTGAAACAGCACTGTCTTCCGCTGGCCGGGGCTGCTGCCTCGGAGGCTCTCAGACCTGTGTTTTAAGAACATAGGTCAGTTATTGGGCAGGATGCCCTCCAGCGTTTGATATTCAACATTCTCACCCAGTCGAGGTGTTTCTGGCCGAAGCTCCAAATAAAGGATGCTTTTCCTTCTGGGGAGACACATCCACAGTCCACGGTGTCTGTCTGTCCAAGGTGGTTGAACAGTCGCTGGTTCTGTGCTGGGTACTGACCATCTCTGGTTTTGAAATTACCGAGTCATTGTGAGAAGGTTCTTAGATCGCATGGATCTCCTGCTCCTCAACAAATACCCCTTCCCGGGTTTTAACCGTTGACCGCCCTGGCCTCATTGAGGGCTGGGGGAGAATCTTTGTTCTTTGGATGCTTCCTAGTAGGCATGTACTTCCCAGGAAGCCCCCCTCCCCTCTACTCATTACCTGGGGTGCTGGTCCGCTTTCCGTCGCTGTAACAACCCCAACATAATCAACTTATAAAGAGTAAAGACCTACTTTGGCTTGTGGTTTTTGAAAGGCTCCTGCCCGTCACTGACTGGCCCCACTGCCTCTGAGCCTGTGGGGGAGCCTCAGATCATGGTCGGGGCTGCAGAGGCCAGACTGCTCAGCTCACAGCCAAAGAGCAGAAAGCTAGAAGAGGAAGAGACTGGGGTCCTACAATCCCCAGTGGCTCCACTTCTTAAAGTTCCACAGCCCCTTGATGGGGCCTCCAAGGGTCTCCAAAACGTGGGTCTGCAGGGGACATTCAGGGTCCACGCTGCTGTGCTTATTCCCTCAGGGGACCCCTAGTCTGTGTGTCTATTTCCGGTGTGGGTCATGGGTCCTTGCTTTATGGGTCGGGGTAACCCGTTACTGGCCGGCACCAGCAGCCCACTTATCCTGGACTCCGCAGTCAGCTCTCGCTGGACTGGCTTCTCTGCGCTTTGACCTGTCCACAGGTTTCTGTGAGAGTGTCCCCACCTCTGGCGCAGTGTGATGGTGGAGGCTCCGTGTGCAGCTTCCCGCCACAGGTCCTGGGCTGCCAGTCCAGCGAGGGGCCCTGTCCTCCTGGAGAGGAGAGGCAGCCACCCTGGGGAGCTGGGCAGACGCTCAGGGCAGAGCAGCTGGAGAGAGCTGAGCCCCATGCGGGACCCTGGCTGGGTGCTCTGCAGATGGCAGAGGTTAGAATGAGGCGCGGGGGCTGCAGGATCCCCTCGAGGTGCTTAGGTGGTGCCGAGGTGGTGATTTCCAAGGGCCTGAGCGGGCCGGGTGGGTCCCTGGGACTCAGTGCTCCCTATCAGCACACGGTCCCTGCTGTCACTCGCTGCTCCCTGTGGCTCCTGAGCAGGGAGCAGTGGTGGAACGGGTGGGATCTGATGGCCACCCACTGTAAGGGCAGGGTCAAGGCAGTCACGAGGGACTCGGAGGAAAGTGAGGGCCTGCCTCGCTGTCTCCGCCCCTGCTCTGGGTCCCCTTTTCCTTTTCCTGTCCACGTGGTAAGTGCGGACCTTGGTTTGGACCCTGGCTCAGCACCGACCGACGTGGTCTCCGGCTGCTGGTTCCAGGTCAGTTTCTCCCTTGGTGAGGTGAGGGCACCGTGCCAGCCCCCGAGTGCAGGAGGAGTGAAGGCCCTGACCTCGCGCCCCACGGCCCAGGGTCGTCATTCCCAGCAGCCCACACAGCGCAGGTGGGCAGGCCCCAGCGCCCCAGGGAGGAGGCCGGGCAGTGCTGGCAGGAAGGCAGGGAGGCAGGCGGGAGCGAGCTTCCTGCTGGGCAGGGACAACTGGCTTCATAAGATTGTGCCTTTCAGCAACATAAACTTTTCCAGGAAATGTGCTTATATCCACAGAATGTATCAAATGGAATAAAACTATCTAAACAAGCGTGACTCAAAAGCTTGCTTTTGACTTAAGCAAATGGATTTCAGTTCGCAGTTTGCAAATTCTTCCCTGGAGTTAAATTCTGGAGTCACTCTGCACAGTTCTGCTCTTAGAATAGTTTTCAAAGGGAGAAAATGCCTCAAGCAAGAATTCTCAATTCCACAGTCTCCTCCTTTGCTCACCCTCAGCCCAGCTCCCCAGACAGGGATCAGGAGTTCATCCCACCATCTCCCTCGTCCCTGGACATCCAGCCTCCTCTTGGGGGGACGCAGAGGCTCCTGGGCTTCTCCAGGGCAGAAGGAAGCGCTGGGAGAACCCTGAGCTGCACGGAGGTGAGCCCTGAGGGTGCGACCTGCGGGCTTTGTGCACAGGCACGACGGGTACGGAGGCAGAGGCCCGCCTCGGACCTGAGCTGCAGAAATACACTCATTATACGAAGTGCAAGGGTGTAACTACTCTCAATAAACCCAGAGGACAGCGAGGCGGGGCAGCCCTGGTGAGGACTGGAGGCCAGAGAAAGGCAAGGGAGCCCTTGGCCTTCCCAGCCTGGGAGAGCTGGACCCTGCTGGGTGGGCTGGACCCCCGCCTCTCCACTGTGGCCCCTCCCACCAAACCCCTCATCAAACCCTCCAGGGTCTCAGCCCCGTGCTTGCTGTCCTTGGGACACTCGGAAGGGGCAGCCTCCTTGGCCCCCACTGTCGGTGGTGTTGGCAGGAACTCCCTCTGACCCGGTACCTTCTTGTCCTCTGTTTGAGGTCAGTAGTGCTGGTTAAGCGCTCAGCAAACCGGAGCCCCTTCTGCACTGGCACAGTCCTGCCCCCTCCTGGCAGGGCCACAGGCAGCTCTCTGGCCACTCTCCTGCCCGCTCCATCCTCGGCTGTCTCTGTCCAGGGCCGTCTCCTTCCTGCTCAAAGCTCCTGCTCCAAGTCTCTCTTCCTGTCCCAGGCACAGTGCTTCCCCTTCCTCCTCCTCCTGCCCCTTCAGGCTCCTCTTCGCGACCAGCTCAGTGAACTGGCTGGAGGCCACATCCCTTCTCCGCTCTCCCCCCTCTGTACCCTCTGTGTGCACAGGGGACCAGACACAAGGACCCCTAGGACACCCAGATCATGAACTCTCAAGGCACAGTACTTCCTAGGACCCACACGTCCCCCTGCACTCCACCTCATCTCTAGATGCTCCACCACACTGAGACGTAGTGCTGCGCACAGTCGTCACACTGCATTGTGCAGGGAAGAGTGACAAGACAAAGGGCCACACAGGGTCAGCAGATCAGTTTCTCTCTCCAGATAGTTTTGATCTGTAGCTTTAAATCCATGGATATGGAGACCAATGGGTGCA
Organism: Urocitellus parryii; assembly: GCF_045843805.1. Classification (NCBI taxonomy): domain Eukaryota; kingdom Metazoa; phylum Chordata; class Mammalia; order Rodentia; family Sciuridae; genus Urocitellus; species Urocitellus parryii. Next base: position 2,249,354 of record NC_135535.1, on the reverse strand, counting down.
GAGATATGGAACCCAGGGGTGCAGAGATATGGACTCAGGGGTGCAGAGAAATGGAACCCATGGTTCAGGGGTAGGGGACCCAGGGGTACAGAGATATGGAACACATGGGTGCAGACATAGAACCCACGGATGCAGCGATATGGAACCCAGGGTTATAGATATAGATATGGGGTGCAGAGATATGGAACCTGGGGTGCAGAGATAAGGAACTCCAGGGATGCAGAGATATGGAACCCAAGGTGCAGAGAAATGGAACCCATGGTTCAGGGCTATGGAACCCAAAGGTCCAGAGATATGGAACCCACAGATGCAGAGATATGGAACTTAAGGGTACAGAGATATGAAACCCATGGGTGCAGAGAAATGGAACCCACGGATGCAGAGATATGAAACCCACAGGTACAGAGATATGAAACCCATGGGTGCAGAGAGATAAGGAACCCACGGTGCAGAGAAATGGAACCCAGGGGTACAGACACATGGGACCCACAGGTAGAGCCAGCCTTGCTCCTTCCTGGCCTCTCTCCAGGGGTATGGTGGAAACACTCTCCACCTGCAGGGCACCGAGGGCACAGCTTTTCCCTTCTGCTGCTCCTCCCCTCTGTGGGTCCAGCCTGTGCTGATCCACCCACAGGGCATTCTGGGGGGCTAGAGTGAGAAAAGACAGCAGGAGGCATGGGGAGAGAGGGTCCAGTCAGGGCAGTTCTGAGGCCTGTCCACAAGGCATTGCACCTCCTCCAAGGCCAGCAGACTCAGGAGGGTCGGTGGAGACTGCTTGGTGGAGGGTCCACGGAGCGTGGGGAGCTCCCTGCCGCTTGGCCTCACACCTCCACCTTCACAGCTGCACCTCCCTGGAGCTGTTCCTGGCCGACCTGACCAAGCACTGTGCGGTCCAAGAGCAGCTCCCCTGGGAAGGCACTCCACTCACACCTGCCTGACTCTCCCACCTGCCTGGCTCTCCCACCTGCCTGGCTCTCCCACCTGCCTGGCTCTCACACCTGCCTGGCTCTCACACCTGCCTGGCTCTCACACCTGCCTGGCTCTCACACTTGCCTACTCAGAGTCCTGCCCAAGGCACCCTGGTCTAGGACCGGCTATGTCAGGAGTCCTAGCTTCCTCTGACTCCCACTAAAGAGGTCTGAGTGGTCACCGTTGCTAAATAACCAAGGATGGGTGTGAAGCACTGAGAATGAGTCGGGGGCCAGCCACAGGACTCTGGGGTTTGCAGCCGGGAACCTGGCTTGTACTCTGCCAGGGAGGGGCTGGCGGAGCACCTGGGGCTCAGCTGGGACAGGGCTCCTGATCATAGCTCCCAGGGCCCCGGGGCAGGCAGGTGCACAAGTTGCTGCAAAGGCGGGGGTCCATCCTGTGGGTTAGGGGAAACCCGCATGGAGATAGATGGTGGTGGTCAGTGCACAGGTAAATAGCCAAGAAATGAGCATGGAAGCAGCCCACGTGACACCCACAGGCACCCGGGCTGCCCCTCACCAGCCAGGGCCGGGGCCACCCCTTCACTCTCCAGCCACCGGAGTGATCTGGAGAGGGGGTCTGGCTTTCCTGAGGAAGGAGAATGCTCTGGGGCCCAGGAGGACCCAGGGCCACGGCTGCTCTGGAGTCGCAGGAGGGCTGTGGAAGGAGCTGCTGTGGACTTTAGAGATCAAAGGACACATCCGGACCCTCCCCTGGCTGTGCTCCTGCCTCCCACAGAGGACAGAGGGAGCCCAGCAGTGCCGTCCGTCCCACAGGGAGCCCACCACTTTCCCCGTCAAGGACCAGCCACCAGCCCCGCCCTTCAGCCCTCGTCAGCACCTCCAGAGTTGGGAGCTGGAGATGCCCGCGGGCACCGTGGACTCCAGAACCCAGCACACCGGGGCCTCACCATCCACGAGTGGCGGCTCAGCGGCTTCACTGAAGGCAAAACATCTTCGGGGAACACAGGTCAATTTGCAAAGGAGCCTGGCCAGGGAGCTGACATCACGGATTTGCTGACTTCTCTCAGGCTGGGAGCCTGCAGTACCCTCCACCTGCGGCTCAAGACGCTCAGCATCTGCGGCTGTGGCCAAGGGTGCAGGCCATAGTCATGCTTGCTGTGGGCGAGCCAAGGCCAGACCCCTCCAAGTCCCCCACTTTGCCCGCACAGCAGCTGCTTGGGGGACCTGAGGCTAATGGCCCCAGGGGCTTGGCAGGACACAGAGAAGGTGCTCCTGTCAGCTGTCTCCTCACCTCAGCTCCCTCTCACCCTGGAGGCGGCATAGCCTCTGTCCAGTGGGGCACCAGCCTCCCCAGGTGGACTGCCCAAGGGGGGATGGTGCGGTGCCCCTCTGAGGAGCCAGCAGGTTCCTAGGACCTTGCAGAAATTCAAGGTGGGACGGGGAGACAGGAATCCTGTTCAGGACCCTGAGTCTTTCTCCCAGAGGCTGAACAGAGTGGGCTCTGGGTCAGCCCCTGAGAGGTGAGCATGAGGCAGGAAGTGGGGGTCGTGTTTGAGGCGCCCAGCAGGCAGCATGGCTGGAACCCCTCGCTGCCCCTTCCTGACAGCTGGAGAGGAGACTGGCCCCTGCTACAGCCCAGCCCACTATTCCCTCCACACAGGCCCATGGGATGCCCTCAAGGCCAGGTCCTGGGACAAGCCCTAGAGACAGCCCCAGGGGGAGGGGAGGAGGCCCACAAAGAGACAGTGGCACCCGCAGCCTCCTGACCTGGTCGGCCCAGCGGACGCCCACGGCTGTCCCAGGTTACAAGTCTAAGCCCAGGGGTGCTGGAATCCGGAGTGGGGCTCTCGCGTTGCTGGCTGTGCACTCGAGGGGCCCACGTGGCACAGAGGTCCTGTGGCCAGTGCAGACCTGGGCAGGCACTGCAGCAGGATCCGCCTGGCCCAGGGCTGCAAGCTCTGAGAACGCCTGGCAGCAGCGGCCCTGCCGCGCCTCTGTCCCCCATTTCTCTCTGTGACTCTGCCGTTTCTCCGGAAGGCAGAATCTTGCCGATGCCTCTTCTCCTGGAACCCCACACAGCCTCTGCTGCACATGGTCCCTGCCATTCAGAGCCTGCTGTTCTTCAGAAGTGGTCGGAATTACCAGGAGCACTCAGTGCCAGGCCCTTCAGTCCCAGAGCACACAGGGATCCTGTAATGCATGGTGACATTAAACGCCAGAGTACCCAGATGGGTGTCTGCCGTTCCTGAGGGCTCTCCCAGCACCCGGGCCTCCCACCCCTCCCAAGCCGGGCACCCACACATCTGACTCTGGCTGGAAATGTTGTGTGTCGCCATGGAGACACACTCCCCCCGCCCCCACCGCCCCTCCCTGGTTTTAAGCTTAATTCTGTACAACATGCTATTCAGCTGGCAGGAGCTTTCAGATTTAAATATAGAGATTGGATTAAATTGGTGTTGAAGTGGTGTTTGAATCCATGGAGCAAGAATTGAATAAAATCTGATAATGTTAAGGAATGTAGCAGGAGCTGGGGAGGGGAGCCAGGACTGCGGGGACACGCCCTTCCGTGTCGGCCCAGCTCAGTGGAGCAGGCTTTCAGGTCATCACAGGTGTGCTAAGACGTCTTTAAGGTCAGAGATCAGTGCGGGGTTTCTTAACGGGGACCTGAGTTCTGCTGCATAAGGGATCTTCTGTTCCCCTGGCAGCAGGACAGTCTGAGGTGGGGTACAAGAAAGTTTAGGCCGTGGAGAGCAGATGTGAAGGCAGGCCAGGGGACAGGATCTTGTCTGAGGTTCTGCAGGCACACAGCACACCTTTCCAGGTCTGTGTCGACCTTAGAGTCACCATACACTCACCCACCTAGGAACACGTCCTGTGCCCTGGGAATCAGCCCACACGAGAGGTAGAGGAAGCAAAGCAAGGGCCGCATTTTAAGAAACTGTCCTTGGGGGCCTTTCCAGCATGACCAGCTGGCCAGATGGTGGGGACACATCAGCCTGAGGGCCCTGAGAACCATCAGCCTGACATCATTCCCACTCACCCCCAAGCCCACCCCTCACCAATCTTTCTTTCAAAGAAGTGCCTGAGACCCTGGGGCCTCTCGCTCTGGAGAGGGCCCTCTGTCCCTGGAGGGCAGTCTCTGCTCCCCAAGCCAGTCTCTGTGACTCCACTGGCAAAAAGTCTTCTCTGTCACACATGCCAGGATCCCACTTGTCCTGGGCTGTGTTCCCCCTCTCCAGGGACTCCTCAGGACCCTCTTCTGGTGGCCTCTCCTCTCCAGTGACATTCCTCTCTTCTGTCACCCTGAACATGGGATCGGTCTTGAGACAAACCTGACCTGGCTCTTCCGAGCCGTGCACACCTCAGTTCCTGTCCCTGCCACCTGTAGCTGCCCAGCCAGGCCGTGGACGGCAGTGCAGGTGGGCCTGCCATCCCCACGAAGCCCAGGACCATTCTGTCAGCCCACCGTGCCACATGCATAACACATGGAGAAGTGCCTGGCTGAGCCCCAGTCAGACTGGGGTCCCCAGACGCAGAGCAGAACAAACACTTGGCTTAAAACGTGGAGGTTCGGGTGGTTTGCGCCGCAGCGCAGCCTCAGCCTCCCGTCCAGACAGAGTCTGGCAGGTGCCATTCCAGGTGTTGGGCTCTGCGTTTCTGTGTGTGAAACGCATGGGCTTCAGGCCGACTGTCCTCCCCGGACCACCTGCTCCAGTGTCTGTCAGCCATTGACATTGGCTCCTGCAGGATGTCCCACAGGGTCCATCTCCAGGGGACCTTGAGCTGCCACTCCACGGTGGCTGCTGGAGCACAGAGCGGGTTAGGAACTCCTTCTTCCTTATGGAGCACTTGGGATCTTTCTGCAGAGGCAACGCTGGCCCCTGACCTGAGGGACCACGTGGTACTTAGGTGACCACAAATGACAGGTGTGACAGCAAAAGCAGAGCTGGTGTTGAATGAGGGGACGATGCACTGCCACAGGGCCAGGTGGGGATCAAGTGGGACTGCCATCCTGGAGGTGGCGGCTGGAGTATCAGGGGCACATGTGGAAAGGGATCCCAGTCCTCGTGCTTCCCTCGGGGGCTCCTCCCAGCCCTGTCTGCCACTCAGCACCCACCACCCGACCTGCGTTCTCCCACAGCGCAGCGTCCTCACACAGGACGGGCGTGCACAGGTGGTGCTCGTTGCTGCGGGGCAGTTCCCCTGGCACAGGTTGGAGCGAGACTTACCTCCTCTGCCCCCACCTCAGCCTTCGTCTCTTCCTGGGGACCTGGGCAAGAAGGCGGGAAGAGCCCACGTCCCACCCAGCTGGGGTGGAAGGTCATGGGGTCTGCATGGGCCTTGGGCTCGTGGGCAGATGACTTGTCATTTGGGGATGCCGAGGGCATCTGATGCTGCGAATCTGTGATCCCATCTAACAGCTCCAACAGCCCTTCTAGGCAGATGGCGCCCTCCCACTTTTGATGAAGACATGGGGCTCAGAAGGGAGGAAGCCCTGACAAGGTCAAGGGCAGACGGGGAGGAGCAGAGCTGCCAACCCACAAAGGGAGCGGGCCCCCAGCACCAGCGTGGGTCGGCCTTCTTTCATGCTGCGCTCTCTTTCCTGAGAAAACAAAGAGCCTGTTCACTCGATGCCTTTTCCAAAGTGTGCAGGGGACCACCACCAACAGAGGGGTATCCTGTGGGCACCGTTCTTGGAGAACAACCATTCTGGGCTGTACCAAGTATTCAGAGTCCAAATGGGCATCTCACTTGGTAAAGCACATTTGTGTAGATCCAAAATGCTCCGTCAGGGTGAATGCGCTGGGCGACGTCCAGGGACAGCCAGGGACCATCTGCACAGGGAAACGCACGCCAGCGAATGTCCTCAACATGCCTGTCAACAGCACGGCAGGAAAGCATCTCCGGTAAATCTAGTGCCGCTCAGACGCGGAGCTTTTCTCCCTTGGCCACCCGAGAGTCCCTGGGCTCTTAGCAACTTCCCAGGGAAGGCCCAGGCTCTCCGAAGCGCGCTTCGTTGCCTGGACACCTCCCACCTACAGTGATTTTTATAAGCCAAAGGTATTATCACCAAGTGTGGAGCAGGCAGCCCTGGCTGTTGCCCAGCGGAGCTGCCCGCCTGTGTCAGGAAGGCAGAGCAATGTCTTGCCAGCTCCACGCTGAATTCCAAGAAGCCTCCCATGCACCTGCTCTCTTTCAGGAAGCCTGGGAAGAGGTGGCACCCCCTGCCTCGTTATCTTCAGGACAGGACTCCACTTCCTGTCTGCAGGGGTAGAACTTCGCACTACTCAAGGCAGGCTTCCTGGACCCATCAGCAGCACCTGGCCATGTCCTTGGGCCCCGACCCTGGGGGCTGCTTCATACCCTGAGGCCTGGGGAGCAGAGCCTGCTAAGGACAGGTTCCTGGCGCAGCCTGGCTCCACAGCTCCAGGCTGAGTCAACCCAGAGGCTCTGTGCTGGTGGGGAGCCTGCCTGAGACCCTTCTCAGGGGAAGCGTGGGGACAGAGAAGGGCTCAGAACCATGGCACTGAAGTACCTCTCAGCCAAATTCAGCTCCTCCCATCCGCCCAGCCGGGTGGGCAGCTCCTCTCAAGCTCCACGTCTCCTGGGCTGCCACATCCCACTGCCTGCTCTGCCCTCCTTGAACCTGGGCTGGCCTTAATGACAAGAGTGACGGAAGGTAGAGGAAATGAACTTCTGGGGACTCTGAGGCTGAGACAGAACCCTCTGTACCTGGGTCCCAGGGCACCCTCAAAGGAGCTCAGCCACCTAGCCCATGTGGACACATCAGCCTAGCCACTGCCCCAGCAGAGCTCCAGCACAGCGTCCACTCCCAGCCATGAGAGCCGCTGCCTTTGATGGGCGGCCCGGAGCATCTTTGCTGCCTGTGGCCCCAATGCAATGTCTGCACCTGCGTGGGAGCCCAGGGAGCCTGCTCACCGAGCCCCAGCTGGGGTCCCTGAGGCGAGGTTTTAACTAAGCTTTGGGGCAGTCTGAGCAGAGGAGAGCTTCGGGTGGAACCTGTGTGAGACCTGTGAGACCTGGATCCAAGGCCAGCCCTGTCTGGCCAGCCTCAGTGTCCTCACTACCCAACGGAGGTGCTGTGGCCTCAGCCAGGGGGGCTGCAGGGAGCCTTGGAGTCCACACACAACGAGGCTCCTGACCTAGTCGATGGCGGACGGCAAGACACAGGCTGTGCTCCTGCAGGGCAGTGTGGACCAGGAGAGAACAGGTGGCGCATCCTGGCTCTGCCCTCCTGGGTGTCTTGTCCTCTCCATGGAGCACAGGACGTGGCATTTCAAATAGAGCCAGGGATGTGGCTCAAAGCCAGTCCTAAGACGTGGGTTCCACACAGTCCCACTCCTGCCAGCAGGGTCAGGTTCTCTGTCCATTTCTGTTTTGTTCCACTGAGGCTGAGGAATGGAGGTCCCCCAGCTCAGCTCCTGGTGCCGGAGGCTCCCCCACTGCTGAGGGCTGTGTCCTCCATGGGCCCTCAGGAGGCCATCAGCCAGCTGTCAGTGACAGCACACGCTGAGGCAGCTCATTCTGCAGGCTGGGACTCAGGTACGGGAGACCCCAGATCCATGCTGCACTGTGTGTGGGGAGGCAGGTATTGACTCACTTATGGTCTACACCACAGGCATGGAGTCAAGCCTGCTGGCATTTTGTACTGGGCTCCCATGGTGCTCTGGGCTCTATGAAGAGCCTTCCCCTTCAGGCCAAGCAGGACAGAGACCACAGGTCACCACTGAGGGCAGAGAGTACCTGCTGGCCTGGTGCCACCAGGGTACCCTGTCCTTCGATCCCTTACAACACAGACCAGGGCGGGGCTGCAGGTGTGGTGAACAGTCTGCAAGGATCTGGCAAGGGCCACTGGGCATGGGCACCTTCCCTTCCCTCTGCTCAGAGGGTCTGAGGTGCAGGGAGGGGTGAGGCTGGGGTCCCCTGGGGTGGAGGGATCCCCCACTTAAGCTTTGAAGGGTGCTTTAGAGCTCACCACAGGCCACCAGGAACGTCACCATCCACATTCAGTTCAAAGGACAGTGAGAAGCCAGTGGAAAGGGCCAGGGTGGGGCAGCCAGAGCAGGGGTGGAGTGGCCAGGGAGGCAGTCGCAGCTTGTCTGAGCTCATGGCCCCTCAGGGTGGACAGGCACGTCCCCTGCTAGGGGCTGCTCGCAGCTAGGGCTCAAGCAAACCGCATTCACAGTGCCACGGCCACGGTGAGAGGCTGGCTTCCCGGCTCCGCCCTTTCCCCGGCTCCGCCCTTTCCCCGGCTCCGCCCTTTCCCCGGCTCCGCCCTTTCCCCGGCTCCGCCCTTTCCCCGGCTCCGCCCTTTCCCCGGCTCCGCCCTTTCCCCGGCTCCGCCCTTTCCCCGGCTCCGCCCTTTCCCCGGCTCCGCCCTTTCCCCGGCTCCGCCCTTTCCCCGGCTCCGCCCTTTCCCCGGCTCCGCCCTTTCCCCGGCTCCGCCCTTTCCCCGGCTCCGCCCTTTCCCCGGCTCCGCCCTTTCCCCGGCTCCGCCCTTTCCCCGGCTCCGCCCTTTCCCCGGCTCCGCCCTTTCCCCGGCTCCGCCCCCCGCGCTGAAGCGGGGGCTTGAGAGAGGAATGCAGCCTCAGAGCCTCTGGACTAACGGTTTCCCTCAGAGGAAGGTCCCCATCCGTCAAGCAGAGACAGCCCGAGAGGACACTGTCTGGGCCATCTGGTCAGCACTGGGCCCTCTTCCCTCATCTGCCACTGGATCCCTTCTACTCCTCCTCTCCTTGCTCCTTAGTTTATTCCATGTGTCTCTGAGAGTGCTCTGCTATTGACCTGTGTCCACCTGCCTCTGGCTCTTGGGTTCCTGTGTGTCCATCTCAGCTGACCAGCTCACCTGACATCCCAGGCTTCCTGCACAGGGACGACTGCAGGCCCCATGTGCTGTGTGGCTTCTCAGGATTCTCTCCCCACAGGCCAGAGCTCCTGACCTAGTGGACCCAACAGACCCCAGAGAATCAGTGCAGCCAGGAATGGTGGCAGCCCTGGCCCAGCAGGGTCCAGCACATCGGCCTCCACTTCCACAGAGAGTGAGACTAGGGACAGGCATTGCTCCACCTAAGAACAGATGGCGAAGAGGGGCATCTCCACCAGTTGGGGACTCCCCAGTGGGCTCCTTGACAGGCAGTGGCCACTGTGAGCAGGCGATCTTGGCCTCCACCCTGGACATCGGGCAGTCATGCTGCTCAGGTGCAGGAAGGGCAGCACTGGCCACGGAGGTGGAGGAGCCCGTCGCACATCAGTTCCTCCTCGTTCAGGAGCTGACCTCGCTCCCGTGAAGCCCCTGCAGGTGGAGGCGGGCCTGGTGCCCCAGCTCAGAGCTGGCCCCTATCCCAGGCTGGCGGTGTCTGACGGGAACTCAAACCTGTCAAGTCCTCCACCCATAAGAGGCGGCAGGAATCACGCAGGCCTGTGGCCTTAGGGGGAAGGTGGCGAGCAGAGCGCAGAGAGCCACAGGAGACAGCCGTGCAGCTGGAGACGGCCGAGATGCTGAGGGGGAGGCAGGAGGCGGGGAGAAGGCTCTCCTGCCTGCCCCGGCGCGGCAAGGTAATAAACAGGTAATTGTTGCAATAATTAAAGTGCTTTCAATAATAGCAGACCTTTACATTTGTCAAACACTGAAGTACGTCTGAGTATTGTCATAAAATGTAGGGAATAAAGGAACACTTGACTGTTCATTAAACCGCGGAATGTTCTAACACCAGGATAAGTAATTTCAGGACAAATAAAATCAACCATCCGGCCAACAAATATTTCCTATGCACAGAGGAAGGAAAGTGGGCGTTTGGGGGAATTCAACCTGATGAGACAAGGCAGAGATGGCCGAGGGGCCAGGCTGCCGAGCAGAGCTTCTTATCCCTCTTGCCTGCAATTTCACTTCATAAATATTTTTTTGCATAAACAGAATTAAATGATGGAGCGCTAAGGGCTGGTGTGGAAGGTGGTGGGTCCTGCATGCTGATCCACACAGGAGGAGGGTCCTGACGGGACCCTGAGTGGGGACACAAACTGGCTCAGCAGGTGGGAGCCTGGCCATCTGGACCAGCCAAGGCTGCGTGGGCGTGGATGCCGGTTGGGCTGCAGGTCCAGGCTGAAGGCAGCAGTGGCTGGCACCGGCCCCCACCTGATGGGGCTGCGGCTCAGTACCACAGCCTGGAGCACCCGGCCCGGGGTTCAGTAGACACACAGGGAAACACACGTGCACACACACTACACGCACACACACCCACACCACACACACACACACACCACACCCATGCCCCATATATGCACCACACCACATGCACACACGTGGCACACGCACACACACACACCACACCACACATACACATACACACACACCACACCCATGCTCCATATACGCACCACACCACATGCACATACGTGCACACACACAACACACACACCACACACACACACACACACACCATACCCATGCCCCATATATGCACCACACCACATGCACACATGTGGCACACACACACACACACACCACACCACACATACACATACACACACACATATACACACCACACCCGTGCTCCATATACGCACCACACCACATGCACACATGTGCACACACACCACATACACACACACATACACACAGCACACCATACCACACCACACCCATGCCCCATATACGCACCACACCATATGCACACACGTGCACACACCACACACACGTGCACACACCACACACACACATGCACACACCACACACACACACATACACACACACACCACACCATACTACACCACACCCATGTCCCATATACGCACCACACCACATGCACACACGTGCACACACCACACACACACACATACACACACACATACACATGCACACACACCACACACACACACACATACACACACACATACACACACATGCACACCACACACACACACACACACACACACACACCACACCCATGCTCCATATACGCACCACACCACATGCACACCCATTGGGAAATCTCTTCATCCTTTATAACAAGTCACCCAAAGCACACCCTGAGCCTGTGTCCTGGGTGTGGTGGTCCCTACACGTGTCACCTGTGGAAGGAGCCTCCTGCCCTCAGCCCAGCCAGCACAAGGCCTGGTGTCACTGAAGTCTAGATTCAGCAGGAGGTGCCCATGGAACGCCGGGTCCTCCTGGCCGCCTCGGGAGGCGCACTGAGTACAAGAGCCTGCTTTTCTATAAAAAGCCCTGTGAACTTGAACTGTACGAGATTAACCCCTGTCTGCTGGTCTTGGGGCTAAATAAACAGCAGCTTCAAAGAGTTCAAACTAGTAAGAAAACAACAGGCCCAAGGTGTGGTCTGGGCATCCCTGGGTGTAAACTCCAGTTCTTAAACCCTTTTTTAAAAAGGGACACTTTTCAACGGGACCTTGGCCTCTTCACATCCTCCCAGTTTCTTACGTTGCTGGAGTCTCACTAAACTCTCAGAAGTACCCAGGTCTGGGCTTGACAAAAACCTGAGCTGGATGAGACACGGACTCACGGAGCTCAGCAGGCCCTGACAGCCTCCCAGGAGCAGACTCGGGAAGTGCTGCGTCCTCTCATGACTTGCACGGCTCCTCTCCTTCCACGTTTCCCTAAACCAGGGGCCAGGGTGCCTTTTCTGCACCCACAAACAGGACACGGGGATCTGAGGTCACACACTTAGCCAGTAAAAGGGCTGGATTTGAGCTCACAGGCCAGTCTCTCTCCTCACTTCACATGGTTTATACTCAGCCTCCCTAATCCCAGCTCAGACCCTTTGATGGACATAAGAAAAGGCGACTACCCTAAACAGCCCTTGGAGCATCTTGGAACCCTGGATGTGGAAGGTCCCCTGGCTAGCTCTGTAGCTTGGTCCCATTGTAGAAAGCAAATCATTTGTGTGTTTTCACCCACTTCTCGTTTCCCTCCAAACACAGTCCTGCTTTCAAAACAATCAATGAAAGATGTTTTCAGCAATCATTGCTAACCTTATTACATCTCAATAATGACACAAACCAAAGCAGAGTCCAATCGCTGCGCATATGGGAATGATCTTCTTGCAAAAGAGAGAAGTGATATTCCCAAGTCTGACAAGTAATTTTGAGTGTAATATCTGTGAATACGGTGATAATTGGTTGTTTGTGTCACCTTGGGAGATGACATCTGCAGCCCTGGGCAGAGCCAAATATGGAGGATGTATCTGTGATGAGGTTTCCTGCTGGTTATTTATACACGATTCACAAATTGGCAAACAGAGAACTTCTGGATGTGAATGGGAAGACGTCCTGACAGCCCTTCCTGTCTCAAATTCCACATTTTCAGGGATGATGTGTAGAGTCTTGCATTGGGATTGCGTGGAGCAAACTTCCCTAACAGCCCTGTCACGGTTTAGCATACGTGATGCACCAAACATTTCTCAGTGTGTAGTTCCCTCTTAAGGGAAAAGCAGTGAGTGCAATCCCAGACCCAGAGTCAACAAACCACGCAACCACCATCATCATCACCCATCATCACCACCAATCAGCAGCAGCATAACCACCATGACCACCATCCATCACCACCACAACCACCACCATCACCACCATCATTACCACCATTACCACCATCATCACCATTGCAACCACCATCATCATCACCCATCATCACCACCAATCAGCAGCAGCATAACCACCATGACCACCATCCATCACCACCACAACCACCACCATCACCACCATCATTACCACCATTACCACCATCATCACCATCGCAACCACCATCATCATCACCCATCATCACCACCAATCAGCAGCAGCATAACCACCATGACCACCATCCATCACCACCACAACCACCACCATCACCATCACCATCACCACCACCATCACCACCACCATCACCATCACCAACCCCATCACCACCATCACCACCACCATCACCACCATCATCACCATCACAACCACCATCACCATCACCCATCAACACCACCAATCAGCAGCAGCATAACCACCATGACCACCATCCATCACCACCATCACCACCACCACCATCACCATCACCATCACCACCACCATCACCACCATCACCATCACCACCATCATCACCACCAATCATCAGCAGCATAACCACCATGACTACCACCCATCACCACCATCACCACCACCACCACCACCATCACCACCACAACCATCACCACCATGACCACCACCATCACCACCATCACCACCATCACCATCACCATCACCATCACCATCACCCATCATCACCACCAATCAGCAGCAGCACAACCACCATGACCACCACCCATCACCACCACAACCACCACCATCACCACCATCACCACAACCATCACCACCATCATCACCATCGCAACCACCATCACCATCACCCATCATCACCATCACCATCATCACCATCGCAACCACCATCACCATCACCCATCATCACCATCACCATCACCACCATCACCATCACCATCATCACCACCACCACCATCACCACCACCACCACCACCATCACTACCAACACCATCACCACCACAACCATCACCATCATCACCAACATCACCAGCATCACCAACATCACCACCACCACCATCACCACCATCACCATCACCACCATCACCAGCATTATAGTTATTATCCTCACCATCACCCTCATCACCATCACCCTCACCACCATTACTACCATTACCATCACCATCATCACCACCATCACCACCATCACCATCATTATAGTTATTATCCTCACCATCACCCTCATCACCACCATCATAGTTATCATCCTCACCATCACCCTCATCACCATCACCACCCAAGGCAGGGTACAGAGGGGAGAGCGACCCCTTGTCAGGTTCTGGAACCTGGGTCTGTGGGAGCCAGCATCTCACCAGCATCCAGGAGAGCCACCAAAGCGTTTGTGGGAGGAAAGTGTCATTGGAGGACCATGCTGGTGGCTGTAGAAAAGGTTCTGGAGGGAACATTCCAGGATCACAAGCTTTTGAGCCACCTGTCTTTTGTCCTCTGATCTCTGCCCCCTGATGGGCGGGCCAGGCCAGGAGGGAGTCACAATTCAGGCCATGGACTGGGATGGTCTGGGAGCTGTAGTTTGCTGATTCCAAGTCAGGCCATAGAATGAGTCTTGATAAATTTGAAAGGATTGAAAATTTGTAAAAGGCATGTCGTCTAATCACAATGAAATTAAATTAGAAATCAGCAATGGCAAGAAAGGTGAGAAATCTCTATGTACTTCTTGAATAAACTGCATTTCAAAAAAGAAACCAGAAAAATAAATTGAAGAACATCTCGGACTGAATTAAAATGAAGACAAAACGTCAAAATGTATCAGGTGCATCTCAGGCAGTGTTGAGAGGTAGATTCTGTAGGATTCCTAAATTTTATAAGCATTTTATTAAGATGTTTATGTAATAAAAATGATCTAAACTTAGATTATGGGCTTTTACATCACTAAGCTAAAAAAAGAAGGGTTATTCAAGCTAAAAGAGTGTGAAGAAGGGAAAAATCAGAATAAAAAGATCAATAAAAAATATAATAGAAAAAAATGATACAGAAAGATTATCAAGATCAATGGTTTATTCTTTAAAAAGACAAGAAGGTGGATAAATAGATGGCTGAGATAGAGAAAGAGGAGACCCAAAGAAACAAAGCTCAGTGAAGAGGCATCACCACAGACCCTATGGCAATGCAGCCTCACACGGGACACTGTCAACTCTGCCCACGGTGAGAGATACTGGGAGAAAGGCACGTGTGTCTAGGAAGCCTTGGTCTACAACATGGCTCAGAGAGGGTCAGAAAAATGTAAACCACAACAACTAACGGAAGAAATCAAGTCACTGAATTAAAATATTCCCAGAAAGGAATGGCGGGATTCAGATGGCTTCCCTAGTTATCTTATCAAACATTTAATGAGAAAAAGAAATAGCAGCTACAAACCTTTACATAAAATAGAATTGAGAGGCTCTTACAACTAATTTATGAAATTGGTAGTTTACAAAACTTAGAGAATTAAATATTGAGCTGAGTGCACTGACACTTGCCTATAATCCCAGAAGCTCAGGAGGCTGAGGCAGGAGGATCACAGGTTCAAAGCCAGCCTCAGCAACTTGGTGAGGCCCTAAGCAACTTAGCAAGATCCTGTCTCAAAAGGAAAAATAAATTAAAAAACACAAAACTAAATATTGAAACTTCTCATAATATAGCTGCAAAAGTCCTTAACATAATTTTAGCAAACAAAATTCAACAATAAACAAAATAATTATGCAACATGACCAGATGGATTATTTCCCAGGACGATCAGGTTGGTTTAACATTTGAAAATTCAATAAATGTAATACACTATTAATAGACCAAAGGACATTTACCCCATCACATTAATGGATGCAGAAAAATAATTTGTCCAACCCAAAACATACACACAATTAAAACCCAAATAAAAAGCATCTTTGAAAACCAGGCTCAGCAGGTAGCCATAGCAGTGAGGGAAAGATAAAAATACACAGGCTGAAAAGAAAGAAGTAAAACCAAGGGCGAGTTTGCCACATCAGTCTAAAAGGTGCACTGCCTTTGCTCATCAACAGCACAATCCAAAAACTAAAGTTAAGAAGCTCATCCACAAGAGCATTAGAAAGAATGGATTTGAAATAAATTTAAAAGAGACGTTAGACCTCGAAATCGAAAAGTATTTTTTTTTGAGAAACATTTAAGCAGACTGAATAAATGGGTGTGTGCTCTGCCTGATGCTCTGCTTGACAATCCTGTCAGGAGAGCAGGTCTTCTCCTGGACACGGGCAACAGGAGCCCTTGGCGTTCCCAGTGCTGAAGGAACTGAAAGGCCAGTCATAAAATTAATACAGCAACCCAGAGGACCGACATTATCTTCAGCGTTTTAGGAACACAGATTTAGGGACTTATGTTACAAGATTCTAAAGCAAACTATAAAGCTCATTGACCAAGACAGGATATTATTGGGGTAAGGACAGGAATATGATCAATGGAGTAGAACTGAGAGTCCAGCAATGCACCTGGGCATCTCATCGCCTAGGCAACCTAGTAAGAAGGAAGTTGGGCTCTTCAACAAAAGACTCTGGAGCACCCGGCATTCATATGCAAACAAAAAGAGACCTCAGACCCTGGCCTCATACCACAAATGGAAATGAACTCAGGGTGAATCATATTTCTAAATATAAAGGCTAAAACTAAATTTTCTAAACTAAAATATAAAATATCTCGGGTAATGATTAATAAACCCATGGAAAGACACTTAGCATGCATAGCCATGGAGAAATGCAAATCGAAACTCCACCAGACACTCCATCATGACCATAAAGATGCTGATATGGAGGGGCTGAGACTCTCCTGCATGGCTGGGCTGACTTCAGGGAACATTTGGATGGTTCCCACAAACATCAAATGTAAAGTTTTTATGTGTCACAGTAGTTCCTCTCCTTGGTACTTACCCAGGAGAAAAAAAACCAACAACACTCACACAAAAGTTCAGCATCCATAGCATCAGTGACAGTTGTCAAAGGCTGTCCACTCTGTTGTCAACCTGCTGGTAGAAGCGTAAGCAGACTGCAGCCCCAGGCCAGGGGCGACTACTCAGCCACCACGTAGGAGCCGGGAACTAATGCAGGACACGACCCCATGCTTCCTGGACACACTCTTGGAAGTGGAAGAAGCTGGACTCACCAAGCTACAAACGATGTGATTCCCTCACGGGACATTTTGGAAAAGGCAAAATTATAGACAAAAGTAGGTCAGTGGCTGGCACAGACCAGGGTTTAAGGCAGGAGCTGCCTTTGCACCAGAGGTCCTAGGAGAGCTTCAGGGTGTGGAGTGCCATTATCTCCATCGTTCAGCTGGTGACATGTCCATGTGAGGTTTTCTAGAACCTGTAGAACTGTCCCTAAGAAGGCCTGCCTCATAGACCTGGGGAAGGGGCACACAGGAGAAGATGTTCCCCTGGCCCTGTGGCACAGGCTCTGGCTCATTTCCTTCAGGCTGAGGTCAGTGCTCAGTAGCAGGAGCTTAGAGGGGCAGGATCAAAGGAGCGTCAGCTCTGGGTCTGGAGACCACACTGGCCTCGGGTCCACGCCCAGCAAGGTATCCCCATCATGGTCTGTGAGCCTGCTTTCTCACCTGCAAAACCTGGACACTCCTGTGTTCTGGGGCCGAGGCTCGGTGGACGACCAGCTCCTGCACAGAGCACCCGCTTCAGGGGGCACCTGCTCCTCGAGTTGCTTGCGGTGACCCAGTCAGCTTTCTTGCTGCGGTGGCCAAAACACCTGTCAAGAACAACTTTAGAGGAGGAAAGGTTTATTTGGGGGCTCACAGTTTCCGAGGTCTCAGTCCATAGATGGCCGACTCCAGAGCTCTGGGCCCAAGTGAGGCAGGGCATCATGGAGGCAGGGTGTGGCTGGGAACATGGCACCAGGAGGCACAGAGAGAGAGAGCTCCTTTCACCACAGGCAAATATAAACCCCAAAGCCATGCCCCAGGAACCCAGCCCTCCACACGCCCCCTGCCTCCGTTTAGCACCCAGTAATCCTTACCGCCCCATCCCTTCACCTCGAAGCCTCTTCATTGCCTCACACACGACAGGAGATTTGGGGGGACACCTGGCATCTCCACCCTAACAACAGGGCTGTACCTAGGTTTCCCAGGGCGGCCCTGACGGAGAACCCCAGCCAGTGGCTTAGGCAACAGGAGTGCCCACGGTCTGGAAGCCAGGGTCTGCTACTCAGGGGTGGGCGGGCTGGTTCCTTTGGAGCTGCAGATCTGTCCAGGCCTCTGTCCAGCTGCTCATGGCTGCTGCTGTCACTGGGGACCCTTGGCTGATAGAGCTCCTGGTGGGCCTCCACTGCCGTGTCCACACCTCCCCTTTTCAGGAGGACCCTGGTCATCTTGGGGAGGGTCCCCACCCTGCTCACACATAAACTCATTTTCCTAGCCTCATCCGCAATCACCCAAATTCCAAACAAAGAAGGCGCCTTCTGTTGTGAAGGACCTTGACCACAACAGGTCAGTTTGGAGGGACACAACTCAGCCCCTAACAAGGACCTGTTTCCCTAAGAAAGGAATTCTTGGCTATGAAAATGAACTGAGACAAGCAACAAAGGCTAAGAGGCTTTCACCAATCATAGGGGGACAGCTCACCTCAACGGACCTGAACCTACGGAAGACCAGCTCCACCCAGGGAGGTCCCCGCACCAGGCCCCATGCCTGAGGCCTTCATTCCCACTGTCTGCAGACCATGACAGAGCGGGCCAACCAGACCCATGCTTCCAATTAGAGCGGCCCAAGGCCTCCAGAGCCCTGGCTGGGCTTCGCAGCACATCCCAGCACTTGCAAATCAAGACTCGGGGTCCAGAGTGGTGGGCGGAGCCCTCGGGGCCCTGTCCAGGCTGGTTTCCTGATGCACTCCGGTGGGACAGCCTGGGGCAGCCATGCTAACCCCAGCCCCTGCAAGGCAGCCTCCTGGTTTTTAATTGAATGTTTTCACATTTTGTACACGAGCCCGGAGGCTACGTGTTCTCAGAGGGCACAGTCTAACAAATTGGTGGAAAAAACAAAATACAGTAAATGAAAGGCTTTTCATTCTTTCCCTCTCCTCATTATCTCTAATGTCAAGTTCAGGATAACTGTGTGCTGTGCTGGAGAAGCCAGTGAACTTCCTCTAAAGCCCAGAGTTGCCTAGAGCCTGAGATCCCCAGTGCCTGGCCGCTTCTTGTCAAGAAGCTGCGCTCAAGATGTCCCAGCACCTGTCTGCACCCTCCAGGCTTGGCTGGGAACAGGAGCCAGCTCTCCTGACCTCTGTCTTCTCAGAGTCTGTCACTTCCATCGCAGGCCACCTCCAACTCTTTACGTGACTGTAATTCATGACAAATGGATGGATAGTGGATAGAAAGGGCCATGGGTCAGTGGAAGTATGGAAGGGCAGGTGGGTGGATATGTTATAGATGAATGGGAGCATGCAAGGAAGGAAGAAAGGTGGATGGATGGGTGGATGGGTGGGTGGATGGGTGGATGGGTGGATAGAAAATGAACTTAGACAAGCAATAAAGGTTAAAAGGAAGGGTGGGTAAAAGGAAAGAAGGAAGAAAGGTGGATGGGTGGGTGGATGGGTGGATGGGTGGATAGAAAATGAACTTAGACAAGCAATAAAGGTTAAAAGGAAAGGTGGGTAAAAGGAAAGAAGGAAGAAAGGTGGATGGGTGGATGGATGGATAGATGGATGGAAAATGGGTAGATAAAAGGAAAGAAGGAAGAAAGGAAGAATGGATGAATGGAAGGAAGGAAGGAAGGAAGGATGGATGGGTGGATGGATGGATGGATGAAAGGAAGGAAGGATGGATGGGTGGATGGATGGATGGATAAAGGAAGGAAGGAAGGATGAATGGATGGATGGATGGATGGATGGATGGGTGGATGGATGGATGGATGGATGAATGGATGGATGGGTGGATGGAAGTAAGGATGGATGGATGAGTGGATGGATGAATGGATGGATGGATGGATGGATGGATGGATGGATGGATGGATGGGTAGATGGAAGGAAGGAAGGATGGATGGGTGGATGGGTGGATGGGTGGATGGATGGATGGATGGATGGATAGACGGAAGGATGGATGGATAGGTGGATGGATGGATGGATGGGTGGATGGATGGGTGGATGGATGGATGGGTGGATGGAAGGAAGGAAGGATGGATGGATAGAAGGAAGGATGGATGGATAGGTGGATGGATGGATGAATGGATGGATGGGTGGATGGAAGTAAGGATGGATGGATGAGTGGATGGATGAATGGATGGATGGATGGATGGATGGATGGAAGGAAGGAAGGATGGATGGATGGATGGATGGATGGATGGATGGGTGGATGGATGGGTGGATGGATGGATGGGTTAGTGGATGAATGGGTGGATATGTCGTAGAACAGAGCAGGAAGGAGATGGATCTGCAGATCTGGCACACAGTGGGTGTCCAAAGGTCAACCCAGGTGTCTCTGTCTGCTTGCTGCCCCATCAGAGCCATCTGGGACCCCAGTGCAGTGGGCACACAGCCTGGACAGTAGCTGAAGAGCTTGTTCCCTCTCTGGTTAGGAACTGTAAAGGGACCCAGCCCTGCTTGCCGCCTGTCCTCCAGCCTGGAGAGCGCCCACCTGCCCCAGGGAGAGCATGGAGGTGTGCAAGGAGGAGCAGAGGCAGGGAGTGGACACGGGAGGCAGCAGGCCGGCCCTGGGCTTCTCACCTGAGACCAACCCCACCTTCCAGCTCCCCTGACCTCTGTCTTCTCAGAGGCCAGGAGAGCCCCGGTGGTGGCTCCTGCTGGGAGCTGCTCTCTCTCACTTGCCCCTGAAAAGGAGCCAGTCTGTACAGACCCGGAACCCACGTGCCAATGCGTCAGCAGGGGCTGGGCACCACCTGAGTAGTGGGCCCTAATCCTAGCCAGAGTCGGCTTGTGCCACTGACCCCTCCAGGTGACAGGGACCACAGGAGGGTCTCCAGAGCAGGGTGTGTACTCTGCCTGTGCAGATCTCAGGTACCACCGGGACCAGCCTGGGTTCTGGGGTGTCAGTCCTGGGGTCAGAGTGGCTTGGTGGTAGATGACATAAACCATGACCCCGAGAGGGGACACCCAGGTGCTCTGAGCAGGTCCCTCAGCCTCTGGCTTCAGAGCCTTTCACAGCCTCTGCCTGGTGGCTAATACTTGAAGTCCCACCTCTAGACGTTACCCCGAACGTTAATCCCCCATCAGATGACCTTATCTAAGACCCAGGTAGGTGACTGTGCCACATCTGCATAAAGCTAGGAAGGTTCGACGGGCGGGCGGGTCAGGCCCAGCAACCAGCCAAGTGACAGAGCAGCTACACGCGCCTGCGGGGAACGCGGACCGGACCCACTAGGACAGGTCCGGCGGCCGGCTGAGGGGCAGGCCCGTCCCCTCCCCCAGTGTCTGCAAGGTAGGCGGGACTGTGAACACCGGTAGATCGGGCCCAGCGGCCTGCTGAGGGACGGAACCGGCCCCTCCCTCAGTGCCTGCAAGCTAGGGGAACCTGCGACCCATCGGGAGGTTAGGCCCAGCAACCTACGGAGTGACACAGGTGCCCCTGACGCCTGCTGGGTAGGCGGACCTTTGACTGACCAGCAGAGCAGACCTAGGGCCTGCCAGCGTGGTAGACGGATCACACTAAGTGGAGGAGGATCACAGCCACTACCTGCCCTGCAAGGGTGATTTTTCAACTATACAAGAGCAATATAAATAAATAGAGGGAAAATATCAAAGACACAACAATTTCACCAAGCAGAAAGAAACGCCAGCAGTATGAAACGACAAGGAAAGAAAGGACCACAGGCAATGCAGGTCAACTCAACTTTAGAAGAGGTAATAGCTGCAACAGATGGAATGTCAGATAGAGAGCTCAGGACATACATGCTTCAGATGATCTGGAGTCTCAAGGAAGACATGAGACAGCAAAATCAGACAATGAAAGATCACATTGACAAACAAATCCAGGAAGTAAAAGATCAATTTCACAGGGAGATAGAGGTAATAAAAAACAAACAAATAGAAATACTAGAAATGCAGGAAACAATAAACCAACTTAAAAACTCAATTGAGAATACTACCAGCAGAGTGGATCACTTAGAAGATAGAACATCAGACAATGAAGACAGAGTATTTCAACTTGAAAAGAACATAGACAGCTCAGCAAGTCTACTAAGAAACCATGAGCAGAACATTCAAGAACTATGGGATAATATCAAAAGACCAAACTTAAGAGTCATTGGGATACAGGAAGGCACAGAGCTCCAAACCAAAGGACTAAGCAATCTATTCAGTGAAATAATACAAGAAAACTTCCCAGACTTGAAGAATGAGACAGAATCCCAAATCCTAGAAGCCTACAGGACGCCGAATGTGCAAAATCATAAGAGATCCACACCTAGACACATTATAATGAAGATGTCCAACATACAGAATAAGGAGAGAATTTTAAAAGCTGCAAGAGAAAGAAAGCAGATTACATTTAGGGGTAAACCAATCAGGATAACAGCTGATCTCTCAACACAGACTCTGAAAGCTAGAAGATCCTGGAATAACATATTTCAAACGCTAAAAGAAAATGGGTTCCAACCAAGAATCATGTATCCCGCGAAATTAAGCTTCAGGATGGAAGATGAAATTAAAACATTCCACGACAAACAAAAGTTAAAAGAATTTGCAGCTAGAAAACCATCTCTTCAAAAAATCCTTGGCAAAACACTACAGGAAGAGGAAATGGAAAACAACAATGAAAACCAACAGTGGGAGGTAGGACAGTAAAGGGGGGAAAATAATCAAAGAGGAAAACAAATCAGGTTTAATAGCATTAATAAACAAACTATGGCTGGAAGAACAAACCATATCTCAATAATAACCCTAAATGTTAATGGCTTAAACTCACCAATTAAGAGACACAGGCTAGTTGAATGGATCACAAAACAAGACCCAACAATATGCTGCCTGCAGGAGACGCATTTGATAGGAAAAGATATACATAGACTGAAGGTGAAAGGTTGGGAAAAATCATATCACTCATATGGACTGCGGAAACAAGCAGGAGTGTCCATACTCATATCAAATAAAATAGATTTCAAGCCAAAGTTAATCAAAAGGGATAAAGAGGGACACTACATACTGCTCAAGGGAACCACACACCAACAAGACATAACAATCATAAATATATATGCCCCAAATAATGGTGCAGCTGTGTTCATCAAGCAAACTCTTCTCAAGTTCAAGAGTCTAATAGACCACCATACAATAATCATGGGAGACTTCAACACACCTCTCTCACCACTGGACAGATCTTCCAAACAAAAGTTGAATAAGGAAACTATAGAACTCAATAATACAATTAACAACCTAGACTTAATTGACATATATAGAATATACCACCCAACATCAAGCAGCTACACTTTTTTATCAGCAGCACATGGATCCTTCTCAAAAATAGATCATCTATTATGTCACAGGGAAACTCTTAGTCAATATAAAGGAGTAGAGATAATACCATGCATCTTATCTGATCACAATGGAATGAAACTGAAAATCAACGATAAAAGAAGGAAGGAAAAATCAAGCATCACTTGGAGAATGAACAATAGGTTACTGAATGATCAATGGGTTTTAGAAGACATCAAGGAGGAAATTAAAAAAATTCTTAGAGTTAAATGAAAATAGGTTACTGAATGATCAATGGGTTTTAGAAGACATCAAGGAGGAAATTAAAAAAATTCTTAGAGTTAAATGAAAACACAGACACAACATATCGGAATCTATGGGACACATTGAAAGCAGTTCTAAGAGGAAAATTCATTGCTTGGAGTGCATTCCTTAAAAAAAGAAAAAACCAACAAATAAATGATCTCATACTTCATCTCAAAATCCTAGAAAAAGAAGAGCAAAACAACAGCAAAAGAAGTAGAAGGCAAGAAATAATTAAAATCAGAGCTGAAATTAATGAAATCGAAACAAAAGAAACAATTGAAAAAGTTGACAAAACTAAAAGTTGGTTCTTTGAAAAAATAAATAAAATTGACAGCCCCTTAGCCATGCTAACGAAGAGAAGAAGAGAGAGAACTCAAATTACCAGCATACGGGATGAAAAAGGCAACATCACAACAGACACTTCAGAAATACAGAAGATAATCAGAAATTATTTTGAATCCTTATACTCCAATAAAATAGAAGATAGTGAAGGCATCAATAAATTCCTTAAGTCATATAATCTGCCCAGATTGAGTCAGGAGGATATAGACAACCTAAACAGACCAATAACAATAGAGGAAATAGAAGAAACCATCAAAAGATTACCATCTAAGAAAAGCCCAGGACCAGATGGGTATACAGCAGAGTTTTACAAAATCTTTAAAGAGGAACTAATACCAATACTTTTCAAGCTATTTCAGGAAATAGAAAAAGAGGGAGAACTACCAAATTCATTCTACGAGGCTAACATCACCCTGATTCCAAAACCAGACAAAGACACTTCAAAGAAAGAAAACTACAGACCAATATCTCTAATGAACCTAGATGCAAAAATCCTCAATAAAATTCTGGCGAATTGGATACAAAAACATATCAAAAAAATTGTGCACCATGATCAAGTAGGATTCATCCCTGGTATGCAAGGTTGGTTCAATATACGGAAATCAATAAATGTTATTCACCACATCAATAGACTTAAAAATAAGAACCATATGATCATCTCGATAGATGCGGAAAAAGCATTCGACAAAGTACAGCATCCCTTTATGTTCAAAACTCTTGAAAAACTAGGGATAACAGGAACATACCTCAACATTGTAAAAGCAATTTATGATAAGCCTCAGGCTAGCATCATTCTGAATGGAGAAAAATTGAAGGCATTCCCTCTAAGATCTGGAACAAGACAGGGATGCCCTCTTTCACCACTTCTGTTCAACATAGTTCTCGAAACACTGGCCAGAGCAATTAGACAGACGAAAGAAATTAAAGGCATAAAAATAGGAAAAGAAGAACTTAAATTATCACTATTTGCATATGACATGATTCTATACCTAGCAGACCCAAAAGGGTCTACAAAGAAACTATTAGAGATAATAAATGAATTCAGCAAAGTGGCAGGTTATAAAATCAACACGCATAAATCAAAGGCATTCCTGTATATCAGCATCAAATCCTCTGAAATGGAAACGAGGACAACCACTCCGTTCACAATATCCTCAAAAAGAATAAAATACTTGGGAATCAACCTAACAAAAGAGGTGAAAGACTTATACAATGAAAACTACAGAACCCTAAAAAGAGAAATTGAAGAAGACCTTAGAAGATGGAAAAACATACCCTGTTCATGGATAGGCAGAACTAACATCATCAAAATGGCGATATTACCAAAAGTTCTCTATAGGTTTAATGCAATGCCAATCAAAATCCCAATGGCATTTCTTGTAGAAATAGAGAAAGCAATCATGAAATTCATATGGAAGAATAAAAGACCCAGAATAGCAAAAACAATACTAAGCAGGAAGTGTGAATCAGGTGGTATAGCGATTCCAGATCTCAAACTATACTACAGAGCAATAGTAACAAAAACAGCATGGTACTGGTACCAAAACAGGCGGGTGGACCAATGGTACAGAATAGAGGATACAGAAACCAACCCACAAAACTACAACTTTCTTATATTTGATAAAGGGGCTAAAAGCATGCAATGGAGGAAGGATAGCATCTTCAACAAATGGTGCTGGGAAAACTGGAAATCCATATGCAACAAAATGAATCTGAATCCCTTTCTCTCGCCAAGCACAAAAGTTAACTCAAAATGGATCAAGGAGCTTGATATCAAATCAGAGACACGGCGTCTGATAGAAGAAAAAGTTGGCTACGACCTACATGCTGTGGGGTCGGGCTCCAAATTCCTCAATAGGACACCCATAGCACAAGAGTTAACATCTAGAAACAACAAATGGGACTTACTCAAACTAAAAAGTTTTTTCTCAGCAAAAGAAACAATAAGAGAGGTAAATAGGGAGCCTACATCATGGGAACAAATCTTTACTCCTCACACTTCAGATAGAGCCCTAATATCCAGAATATATAAAGAACTCAGAAAATTAGACAATAAGATAACAAATAACCCGATCAATAAATGGGCCAAGGACTTGAATAGACACTTCTCAGAGGAGGACATACAATCAATCAATAAGTACATGAAAAAATGCTCACCATCGCTAGCAGTCAGAGAAATGCAAATCAAAACCACCCTAAGATACCATCTCACTCCAGTAAGATTGGCAGCCATTAGGAAGTCAAACAACAACAAGTGCTGGTGAGGATGTGGGGAAAAGGGTACACTTGTACATTGTTGGTGGGACTGCAAATTGGTGCAGCCAATTTGGAAAGCGGTATGGAGATTTCTTTGAAAGCTGGGAATGGAACCACCATTTGACCCAGCCATTCCCCTTCTTGGTCTATTCCCTAAAGACCTAAAAAGAGCATGCTACAAGGACACTGCTACATCGATGTTCATAGCAGCACAATTCACAATAGCAAGACTGTGGAATCAACCTAGATGCCCTTCAATAGACGAATGGATAAAAAAAAATGTGGCATTTATACACAATGGAGTATTACTCTGCAGTAAAAAATGACAAAATCATAGAATTTGGTGGGAAATGGATGGCATTAGAGCAGATTATGCTAAGCGAAGCTAGCCAAGCCCTAAAAAACAAATGCCAAATGTCTTCTTTGATATAAGGAGAGTAACTAAGAACAGACTAGGGAAGAAGAGCACGAGAAGAAGACCAACATTAAACAAGGAAGAGAGGTGGGAGGGAAAGGGAGAGAGAAGGGAAATTGCATGGAAATGGAAGGAGACCCTCAGGGTTATACAAAATTACATACAAGAGGAAGTGAGGGGAAAGGGAAAAACAGTACAAGGGGGAGGAATGAATTACAGTTGAGGGGGTAGAGAGAGAAGAGGGGAGGGGAGGGGAGGGGAGGGGGATAGTAGAGGATAGGAAAGGCAGCAGAATACAACAGACATGAGTATATCAATATGTAAAGCAATGAAGTGTAACTGATGTGATTCTGCAAGCTGTATACGGGGTAAAATGGGAGTTCATAACCCGCTTGAATCAAAATGTGAAATAGGATATGTCAAGAACTATGCAATGTTTTGAACAACCAACATTAAAAAAATAAATAAATTTTAAAAATAAATAAATAAATAAATATTAAAAAAAATAGTAATAACTGTACCTTTATAATTTATCTAGCAGGGACAGTCTCTCCAATAACCATTATTATTTCAGAAATGTTGTTTTGCTTTTATTTTTTAAAATTCTCTGTGCTTTTTTCATTTAATTCATCAAATTAAAATATTCCATGTGTAAAAAAAATGCACTAAATTAAGTTCAATGTATGTATGATTATGTTACAATGAGTCTGTATGGACAACTATAAACCCTAATAAAAGAAAGTAAGTAAATGAAAAAAAAAAAAAAAGCTAGGAAGGTTCATCTCGTGAGTGCACATTCCTGACACCAGTGCCCTGTGTCTCTCAAGCCCCTCCCCTCCACAAAGCCCCCTCCCCTCACCCAGCCCCCTCATCCCTCCACACAGCCCCCCTCTCCCACCCCCCAGCCCCCCGTCCGTCCCCCTCCCCTCCACGCAGCCCCCTCACCACCTCATACCCTGGCAAAGCTCTGAAGGCCCACCTGCCCTGGCTCTGAGCCTTCCGGTTGCCGCCTGGGTCGGCTCCAGTCTGGGGAAGCTAGACAACAGCTCACCTCTTGCAGTCTGGAGGCTGGAGTCCAAGACCAAGGTGCCGGCAGGCGTCTGGTTCACAGACGGTGCCTTCTCTCCCGTCCTCCATGGGGAGGGGGCGGGCCTCTGGAGCTTCTTTTAGGATCACTCAAATCCCATTTGCCAGGGCTCCATCCTGGTGAGCTGATCACCTCTGGAAGGCTCCACTCCTAACACCGTGCTCTTGAGGATCAAGATCCAACATACAAATTAGGGGAGGACACAAAAATTCAGACCCTCTACTGAGTGAATTCCTTTTATCATTCAAAATCCAGTTTAAAGACCCTAGATCCAGTGTGTTCTTTCTCCTCTCACACCCCAGGGTCTGTCCTTCCTGTCCTCACATTCCACTTAGACCCTGACCACAGTGGACTCCCTCCTCCTGGACAGGGCTCCGTCTTGTTGATGCTGCCCAGCAGGGAGCCACGTTCAGTGCCCCACCCAGGCCACACTTGAGTGCTCTCTGTGAAGTGAAGGTGTGGCCCTCCCTCACAGATGCAGAGTCCACTCAAGAAGGCCACATAGGGCTGCCTTCCAGCCACCTTTGATAGAGAGGGACTGGTGAGCAGCACGGTGAGGAAGAGCCCCAGCCTGGAGGGCCACACGTGGACACCTCTCAGCAAGGTCGACCACCAGGGAGCAAGAGGAACAGGGCCTGAGAGTGGGGCTGCCCATCTGGGTCTGGGCTGAGCCCAGCCTCCCTCTGGGGGGTGGCTGATAACTCAGAGGGTCAGGAAGGTGAGGGGCCAGGAGAGGCCTCTCCAAAGTCTCCAGCCAATGGCCTCAGAACCCCTGTAACTCTGTGCCTGGGGCCTGGGGCCACACCCAGGCAGGGAGAGTCTCTGAGACAGGGAGCCTGGCTCTTCTCCAGATTCGCAGAGCCCCGCTGTCTCCCTTACCAGCAGGACTGAGGTGGACCTGCCTTGTCCAAGACCCCAGGACTTGAGCGAGGTGAGGACCGAGGCTCGGGGGGCAGGGGGGGCAGAGGGCTCCTTGCAGATGTTGGTAGAAGCGGTGAGGTGACCTCAGGAGGTGGTGCTGTGGGGCTGGGTCCCGATGTGTGACAGACACTTGGTGTTCTTTGTCCTGGGCTTCAGTCACTCTGTGACCACTAGCACTGAGGGTTCAGCAGGACCCCTGTTCATTTCCACGCAGCGTGGTCAGAGCCTGCTGCCTGCCCAGGAAGGGGGGCCACATGCATATGTGATCAGGACGTGTGTGGGTACAGAGGAGGAGACGCTGACGGAGGGACCAGAGGTGACGTGCAGCACCTGCTCTCCTCTTGGACAAACAGAAGAGAAGTTGTGAACTGAGAGCTTCCGTGGGACCCAGGAAGGACCAGCCGCCCTCCACCTGCCAGGGTCCAGGAGGAAGCTGCTCCTCAGGTCCCCTCCACAGTCCTGCAAGGAGCCTGGGGCTGGACCAGGCAGTCACTCTTGTAAGAAACAGAGGATAGAAGGGGCGAGACTGGGGAGGTGGGAGGGCGGCACCCTGGAGGTGTGGGCACCGCAGCAGCTTCACCCGGGTTTCCCGGGGCTTGGGGTCTTTTGCTGCATCGTGTGGGGGAAATGCGTTCACAGCAGAATGGAATGGCTTTAGGACAGGGGGGCACAGAGTGAGGGGGTCTGGACCCAGATATTCTTATCTGTGCTCCTCTGAATGCACGTCCATGTGATGTTAGAATAACGGCACAAAATGTTGTGAGTATAGTGAGTCCAGTGTTGTTCACCAAGTGGAAAGAACCCAACTGACCGTTACCAAGAGGCAGTCCGTCCACACTAGGGGACACCATTCCCCCATGCAAGCCACCGCCCACGCCACCACCTGCAAGAGCCTGAGAGCATGCTCAGTGCAGGGGCCAGACAGAAAGGACCACCTGGTAGGGCGTCCATCAACACAGGACATCCAGAGGAGGCCAGGGTGCAGAAGCTGAAGCTGGACAGGTGCTGGCCAGAGGCTGGGAGGTAATGACCACAGGTTGCCAGGGAAATGGGGTGTTGTTTGGGGTGAAGCGCTCTGGAGTCAGGTTGTGGTCGTGTCATACAACATTTTGAAGGGACTAAATGTCACCAGTTGCCAATGCGTGTTTGTGTGTTTCACCACAATAAACTGGAACCAGTAACGAGCGAGCGCTCTGTGCGGAGCTCCTCGTGGGGCCTCGGCCACGCACCCCGCTCTCACAGCCCCACTGAGCCTACCATTCACACCCTGTTGGATAAAGAAGAAATGCAGCCCGGAGGGGAGCTGCCTTCCAGAAGAGAGAGGCCCCACGCGGACCCACAGTGAGATGCCTCTTGAGTCCATGGCCCAAAATCAAGAGACCTTTCCCTGAACGAGCTGACCCATGTGACTCCGGGGCACTTCCTAGCCTTGGAGACACGCAGTAGTCACTCTCCAAGGGCAGGGCCTGGCCTCTGTGCGCTGACTGTCCTCCTGCCACTTCCTTCCACACAAGGGACGTAGAATTAACAACGGGAACACCTCTTGACCAGAAAGCCTCCTTCCTGGAGTCGAACTTCCCCACTCTCTGCCCTTTGGCGTGAGTTCAGGCCTAGATCACCAATCCTCCCTCCTGCCCAGCCAGGTGCCAGGTATCTGATGAGGGCCGTGGGGCCCTCTCTGCCTGCACAGGCCTTCAGGTCTAAGGTCCCCCCTCGCCTGCTCACAGCCTCAGTGTCCTCCCCTGCCTCCGTGAGCCACCCTAAGGGAAGCGTTTGTGAGCCACGTGGGGCCAAGCCCTGGGTTCTGAGCTGAGGGGGCCCCAGGCTGGTAGGAGAGAGCCACAGGGCAGGAGTAGTGGGCGGCAGCTGGGCCTGCCCAGAGCTTCCCACCACAGCAGTCTGTGCTGGCCTCCCTGCCTCCTATCCAGCCTCCAGTCACTCTGCCCAGCGGTCTCCCTAAAACACGTGGCAGTAGACCAACAGTGGTGATGTTGGGAAGGGTGAGCAGATGACAAGGTCCACGGGCCACCACACAGCCCTTAATGTGCACTCACATGTACAAAATATGCAAATATGCACACACTTGTGCAAATATTCACACATTTATACATACACAAACACACATGCATATACACACATACTCACACACATTCTTACACACATATGCCCATACTCATAAACACATGTACATACACACTCACAGAAATGCCTGCACACACAGACAAATACACATATTCACATGGATGGCCACACACCTACACACTCATACATACACTCACACATGCACACGCATGCAGACACACATGCACATATTCATACACACCTACAGATACACATACATGTCACACACAATGCACATGCCTCACGAACATGCGCTCATACACGTGTATCCACACACATCTGCGGTGTGCTCTGACCCTAGGTGGGGGCCCGCCCAGGTGTGGCCTTGGTGCGGTGCTGGCCTGCACTGCCCCCAGCTGCAGGAGGAGGCCAGGTCCTCTGGGGGCTGCTGTGGCAGGTGCAGGCACACATGCCCGCCTTGAGCAGGGCACCTCAATGTCAGGGCACAGATTGTCACCTGGAGAAAGGCAGGCGGCTAGCAAGGAGCCTGGCAGACACCTGAGACATCAGGAGCCTGGAAATGGTGGGGGGACTAGCAAAGTGAAAGGCTGTAACCGCTCCCTGCAGGTGAGCCCCCGAGCACTGTTGGTGGAGCAGGAAGGGGGGCTCCTCAGTCACCTCGCCCACCACTTACCCTCTCCTGCCCTGCTCGAGGGCCCAGGCCTGTGCCGCAGCCACTCCAGCCCTGGCTGGGTGCTGTACAGTGGCCAAGGCCCCCCACATAGGAGACCCCAAATTTACACCCCCAGTAATACTCCTGAGCCAAGAGCCTAACGCCCCAGCTCCATGGACGCAGCTCAGCCCCCAGGTGACAGGACCTGCCACTCTGCCCTCACTGACCTCCCCACTGACCTCCCACTGACCCCCGGCTGCCCTCCCAGGACCGCCCTGAGGCCAGCAGTGTGTCCCACCCAGCTCTGGCTCCTTGAGCCCTCTGTGACAGTGGTGGCCAGTAGCTCAGCCCTGGAGGCTCCACCCATCTGCTGGGAGGGGACACAGAGCCGCCCACGAGGGCCCAGGAGAGGCAGTCACATGGCACACCTCATGAGATGTGACCGCGGACCCCAGCCTGGTCAGCACCCTTGTGCCGTCACCTCCCCTGGGCAGGGGTGAAGCAGGTGCATCACTCCTAAGTGGGCCTCGAGGGTCCCAGGGGCAGGGGCAGCCAGGGCCTGACCTGCTCCCAATGCTGAGCCAACTCTCTGTGCTCCCGGCTTGAGCAGCTGAGAGCCAGAGCCCAGAGCCGGGGCCTTGCCAGCTTCCCACGCTGACGGGAGCAGAGCCGAATCCACAATGAGGCATGAGGTCACTGGATACAGCCCTGGCTTGCTCAGGGAAGAGAAAGTTCTGGAGCGGGACGGGCAATCCCAGGCCTGCCGCTGGAGGTTGCTGTGGACCAGGCTCGCGGCCTGTGCAGCCAGCCCTGGCTGGCTGGTGATGGGCACACAGGCCTCCATTCTCAGGCCGCTAGACACTGTGCCGCTGCCCCTCGGGCCTCCTGCCCAGGGCCCCGGGAGCCCAGGGATTATGCTGCTTGCAAAAGGCCTCACGGGTGTTGTGGGTTTGGCAATCCCTGAAAAGAAAGCCTGGTTATCATTCATGTCGGGTGTTGAGAAATCTCCATAAAGTTTTACAGCCGCAAATGTAAAAGGGGTTTTTATTGGTTTAACATTCTTCTCTCCTCCCCGCCCCCACCCAGGATCTGCACCTTTTGTTTCCCGCTGCTCAGAGCATCTCACACAGCTCCTCTGAGCCCCGGAGGTGGAGAGGCCCTCGGGGCCGGGGCTGCAGGCCTGGGGCACCACCTGAACCCTCCAGCCTCGTCCTGCTGTCCTCCAGCCACCCTCTGAGGTCCCCCAGCTCCACCACACACTGGGCAGGAACATGGGATGGCCACATGGTCAGTCCCAGCTCAGGTGCTGAGTCACAGAGACGAGCAGAAGACATGTACTCCCTGGAGGGAAAGAAAAAGAGAAATGTGATAGAAAACGGAATCAACACAGGAAGAGGTTGGGCCCTGTGTGCATGGGCCAGTGTGGTCACCTGGCCCTACGAGGGCACCTGCCAGGAGACACCGGCCCTTGCCCTCTTGATGGTCTCCTCCTGCTGTGGGACAAGCAGACCAAGGGTCTGACGGTGCTGCTGCCCACAGAGGGCAACATAGGGACCATCTGGGCTGATGGGGACAATGGCATTTCTGTGGGGACCTGGAGGAAAGGGCTCCCTATGGAGGGATGTGGGGACAGAGGCCTGGCTGGGTCAGGGAGGGAGGATCCCCAGGGGCATTCAGGCAGAGGCTGCCCAGGGCACCTGTGTCCAGCTAGAAAGCAGGAGGCTGTCTGGTTGGAACAGTGGCATTTAGGGATGTGCACACGGGGAGGAGGCCACCAGCAGGAAGGACCACCTGGGCTGAGGAAAGGGTGGTGCAGGATGACCAGGGTCTTCCCATCTGTTTGTTTGTTGTTGTTGTTTTTTAAGGTTGAGGAATAGCAAGGGATAGGCCAGAGCAGTCGGGAGAGCTCCGGAGTCCTGTGAATGCAGTGGCCAGGGAGGAGGGGCCAGGGTGACCGGCTGTGCCTGGGCTGACAGCTGGGGTCCTCCTCACAGCCTCCAGCGCCATTGCTCTCTGTCCCTCTTATTCCCGTGCCCGTCTCCTGCTGGCCAATGATGTGAAACCTGGAGAGGGCTTTCAAAGTCATCCACTTCCCTCCAAAGTCAGGTCCACACAAACCCAACCCAGGGGACCCCCGGGACAGAACTGCAGTGGAGAAAGGCCTGGCCGCAGCCCCACAGTCCATGGAGCACAGCACCTGTGCTGAGGACCTTCACGGGCCAGGAAGGAGGACGGGGAGGCAGGCCGCAGCAGGGAACCCCAACAGTCTCCGCATCCCTCTCCTACCAGAGGCCGCAGCAGCTCACCCGCTGGGCGGCGTGATGGCCCTTGGCGCCTCTGAGGACACTTTGAGACCTTCTTCATCTGTAGCACATAAAGTGCTTGGGGACCTCACGCCTGTGCTAAGGACAGGGACAAACCTGAGCAGACTGGGAATCGAGAGCTCCACTTAGGTCCACCAGAGAACCGGGTCCCAGGAAACTGGCCCAGTGACTGTGGAGGTCCACAGGAGGGTCGCAGGATCACAGCTGAGAACGGCCCACCACGAGCAGAGACCTCCGGAGCCGGCCACGTGTAGGAGTTGTGAGCGGCCGGGGGGGGCTTGCTGCTGGGCCCGGCTAGCCGCAGAGTGACAGCCTCGGGGCACACTTCTGCAGGTTTCACCAAAGGAGGCCCCGCAGGTCTCAGGGCAAAGATCCGAAGACAGGAGAAGAATCGCTTCCGGGATCCGGGAAGGGCAGGGGAGGGGACCATGCTGAGACACAGCAAAGGGGCTTTGCCCAGGGAGGAGCTGACAGGTGCCGCGATGGAGTTAGACGGCAGGACAGAGTGCCGCCAAGAACAGCCGCGCACCACAAGTCTTAGCGTGGTCCCAGGAGGGTTAGCGTGCTCACCAAAACCAAACGATAAAATTAAAGCGATGGACATCCCGAGGTGGTCACTCCCCTATGTGTAGGTGATCAAAACATCCCACTGTACCTCAGAAATGCGTTCAAATACTAGGTGTCAATCAAAAACTTAATCAATTAAAAAGAAAGAGGCAGAGAGCACCTAGGTAAACCCAAGACCACAGGTGAGGAGCGGACACGCAGGTGAGGGGCCAAGCACCTGTGTTCAGGCAAATGCTGAACACAGTCCAGCCCCGGACGAGACGGCAGTGAGAAGCCTGTCCACCGCGGCTCCCACTGATGCATGTGTCATTTCCAGCTCTTGGCAGAACATCGCAGGCGGCCACGGGGCAGAGAAGCCACAGCAGCAGATGCTGGCACCACCAGGCAGAGAACCCAGGATGCCCGGGGCCCGCGTGCCAAAGGCTCAGGTGGCAGGAGTGGACAGCAGCAATCCAGACCCCACGTCAGCAGAGAGACGGGGACACCAAGGGTCACAGGGAAATGATAGACAGAGAAACCACATCCACAGAAATGCCCTTGGCAGGATCTCCAGGTGGATGGGAGGTGGCCAGAGGAAGAATTCATGAGCTTGAAGACGTGTCAATACGAACTTCACAAACTGAAGAACAGGAGGAAAGTATGAAAAAAGCGATCAGGATACCGAGGACGGTGGCAAAATCACACAAGGAGTTGCAGGTGTGAAATGGGAGCACCGGGGGAGGGGTGGGAGGAGAGATCAAAGAATCAAAAGTTTTGAGTTAATGATGAATGAGAATTTTCCCAACAGGAATGACAGACACCAAATCAGAGATCAACACCAAGCAGCAAAAGTGGCAAAATGTACAGCCAGGCACAGCACATTCAAACTGCAGGAGACCAAGACAGGAAGAAAACCTTGGAATCAAACCACGGGTGGTGGGCACAACAGGCAAATAAGCAAAACTCGCCCACAGAAGAAGGGGAGAGTCCCCTCTGGCTCCCACCACTAATAAGCCAGGGCGAGCAGGTCGGCGGGAACACTGAGGGTGCCAAAGGCAAAAGCCATCAAGTCACATTTCTGTCTTTAGCACAAACATCTCTTAAAGTTAGAGAAATACTTTCTCAGATTATCAAACACTGAGGAAATTTGTCAACAGTGCAAATGTCCTCCAATAAATGGTAAAGGACATTCTTCAGAAAGAAGGGAGATTATGCGGTTCAGAAACACAAATTTTCATCACGAAATGGAGTATATCAGAGCAAGAATACAGAAAAGCAAGATGAGATGTTTTGTGTTTCTCATTCTTCATTTCCTTAGTAGATAAATGTTGGAAGTAGCAGCAGCAGACACACAGAATGGGTGACAGCAGCGTCATGAGGAACGGGGGAGGGGACGTGGAGTTCTCAGGTATGTGGCACCTGCCACCCCAGTGAAGCACTATGCACCTCTTCAAAGGTGGACTTGGATGAGTTGCAAACGTGTACTGAAAATTCTAGAAAAACGCCCATTTCTTAAAGGAAATATAAGCAATGTGCCGACAGAGCACAGAAAAACATAATCACACAAATTCTCGATTAAAAGTAGCCAACTCAGAAAAGAGAAGATTGAAAACAGAGACAAAGGGCAAGTGTGATGGATAGGAAACAGCTTCAGGTCCAGTCGGTGTTCAGCACTCTGTCAATACTCACCTCAAATGCGAACAGTCTGAACACACCATTAAAGAGCAGATGCTGTCTGTGGGGAGTAGAAGGAAAAAAAATGAAACCAAGACGTGACCCCATGTTATCCACAAGAGACTCACCTTAAATACACCACATGGACATATGAAAAGGAAAGACTGAAGAGGTGTACACCTGCTCATAGTGACCAAAGTATTTCAGAGCCAAGCAGACCTCAAAAAGGACAACCTGTCCTGGAGATAGAGAGAAGCACCACCCGATGGTAAGGAGCACAATTCTTTATGTATATAAGTGAATCTATAATGTTCATTCCCAACACCCCACAGAGT
This sequence comes from Urocitellus parryii, assembly GCF_045843805.1. Lineage (NCBI taxonomy): Eukaryota > Metazoa > Chordata > Mammalia > Rodentia > Sciuridae > Urocitellus > Urocitellus parryii. Next base: position 2,213,518 of record NC_135535.1, on the reverse strand, counting down.
GCCAAGACACAGGAGGCAAAGCCAGGAGAGCTACAAGGGAACAGACAGATCCACCCTAAGAGTTGGACACTCCAACACTTTCCATCAGTAATTGACAGTCCCAGCAGGCAGAGAATCATCAGGACAGTGGAACTGAAGAGGACTATCAATCAACTGGACCTAATTGACATTTATAGACCACTCCATCCAACAACAGCCAAAGACACATTCTTCTCAAGCTCACATGGGACATTAACTAAGATAGACATTCTGGGCCATAAAACACACCTTAACAAATTTGAAACAATATAAATCATAGAAAGCAGGCTCTCAGCCCACAGTGGAATTAAACTGGAACTCAGTAAGAGATAGCTGGCTGGAGAATCCCAAAATATTTGGAGATTACACTGCTAAATAACACATTGGTCAAAAAAATTTTAAAGAGAATTTCAAAAATATTTTGATGAAAATGAAAATACAACCTATCAAAATGTGTGGGATGGAATGAAAGCAATGCTCAGAGGAAAATTTACAGCACTGAATGTGAACACCAGAAATAAAAATCTAAAATCCATTATCTAAAGTTCCACCTCAGGAAGTTCTAAAACACAGGAGCAAATTCAATCCAAAATGAGAAGACAAATAAAACTTAGAACAGAAATCATTGGAATTTGAAATAAGAAACCAATGGAGAAAAATCAATGAAATTACAAACTGATTCTTTTAAAATATCAAAAAAGGAGATGTGTGTCTAGCAGGTTGACCAAGAGATAAAGTCAGACAAGTCATAAACACCAGAAACAGAAGAAGAGGCATTACTACTGATCCCATAAAGATATAATAAAGAAATATTATGAACAACTCTGTGCCAGCCACCAGTTATTTAATCTAGTTCTCTGTCACTCCTCTTCAACATAGTACTGGAAATCCTAGCCAATGCAATATGATAAGAAAAAATGAAAAGCACGCAGGTTGAAGAAAAGAAATAAAACGGTTCTGTTCACAGAAGGCATGATCAATGGTCATGGTTTGAATATGAGCTGTCCCCAAGTTCATGAGACAATGTAGCAATAGGTGAAATGATTAGCTCATAGCCCAATCAGTGGATGGGTGCATCGGATGGACTAATAATGTGAAGGACCCCTGTATTGGATGGTGACCATAGACAGGTAGGGTACGGGTGGAGGAAGTGGGTCACAGGGGCTGGGGGTGGCATGCCCTTGGGGATTATACATCTTGCCCCAGCACATCCATAAGTTCTCTGCTTCCCAGCTACTTACTGTGAGCTGAGCTTTTCTCTGCCATCCCTTTTTGCCATGGTGTGGCTCAGGTCCAGAGCAATGGAGCCAACTGACCACAGATGGACACCTCTGAAATCATGAGCCCAAGTAAACATATTGGCTTCTGGGGTGTTCTTGCCAGGTATTTCAGTCACAGTGACAGAAACTTGTCTGACACAATAGACTATGCAGAAAATGCTCAATAAGGAGCTACAGATACACATAAATGCCTGTTGGAACTGGTAAGCAACAGAGCAATTTGCAGGGTACAAAGTCAATACAAAGGCCAATAGCTTTCCTGAACGTGCTGGATGTGAGCAATCAACACCTGGAATTTGACGTTAAAAACATCATTCACACTAGCATTAAAAACTGAAATATTGGGTATAAATTGAACAAAATTTGCACAGAACTTATGTGAGGAAAGCAAAACTCAAATCAAAGGAACAAGAAGATCCAAAGGAATGGAAAGATGTCCTATCTTCTTTACACCTTGTCAAGGTATGGATTCTTCTCCACTTGATAGAGTCCTGATCAGAATTCTGGAATGTCATTTGTGGTTATTTATTCACGGGCTGACTGTGGATTTTACATGGGAAAGGAAAGACTCCCAATAGTCAACGCTATTGCAGACGGACAGTGTGGGGAGCCTGACACTCCCTGACTTCAAGACAGGCCATGAAGACGCAGCAGTGGAGAGAGAGGCAATAGAGAAAGTCAGAGATGCAGCAGGACAGACACCAGACACACTCACGGGGATACAGGCAGCCGGCCCTCGACAAGGAGCAGCCCGTTCAATGAAGAACGGGCTTTTCAACAAAGTACCAAACAACTGGACACACAGACACACATAAATGCCTGTTGGAACTGGTAATATGCAGAAAAAGAAAAGGATTAAGATGTGTGACTTATATCATCAGAAACTAACTCAAAATGGATCGTAGATCTAAGTGTTAAATGAAAAACTATCACACTTCTAGCGGTAACAGCAGAAAGCCTGGATGTCTTTGACTTGGAGCTGACTTTTAGATAGCACAAGTATGACCCTGGGCGGGGGGGGGGGGGCTTGATAAGTTGGATTTCATTGAAATCTTACATTTCCTCTCCAAAAAAGACTCTACTAAGAGAATGAAAAGACAAGCCACAGAGGAGGGAAAAATTATTGCAAAACACATCTGATAATAATCTTGTGCCTAAAATATACAAAGAAATTACTATTCTCAACTTCTCCAAATGGTTAAAACTCAACAATAATAAAAATATAAGTAAAATGTGAGCAAAAGTTTTGAATAAACATCTCACAAAGAAGAGATATCTAATAGGCACTTTAAAAGATGCTCAATATCAGTATCATTGGGGAACTCAAAACCCAAATCGATAATGAGATACACACTAGATACCTGTTAGAATGGCTAACGACCAAAAAACTTAGAATACAGGCATCGAGGAGGATGTAGAATGAGAGGAACTCTCGGTTGGTGCTGGTGAGACGCAAATGTACAGCCTCATGAGAAGCCGGCTGGACAGCTCCTGACAAAGGCAAATAGACAAGGTCATAGTCTTACCAACTATCAGTAATTAAGTCTTTAGAAAAACAGAACACTGACCTGACCGTGTGCAGCAGGTGGATTCATGCTTGCCAAACCTGGAAGCAACTAAATACCTTCAGCAGATGAGTGGGCAGGCAGACTGTGGGATGGCCATCCTTGGGAAAGTTTTTCAGTGAATAAAACAATGATCTCTCAGCCTCAAAAAGCCGTGGAGGAAAATTAAATGCATTTTAAGTTAAATAGGTCACTCTGAAAGGGTTGAGGGCACCGTGGGTCCCCGTGGCCATGGCACAGGGCATGGCACTGATTCCAGCTATATAACATTCTCAGACGGCAACACTCTAGAGAGAAGGATGTTTCCTTGGTTGCTGGAAGTTTGGGTCCTGGGGATAGTGATGGATAGGTGAAGCACAGGAGATTTTTAGTGTTGAAACCACTCTGAATGAGTCAGTAATGGTGGGCGGGTATCATTGTGCACCTGTTAAGACTCAGAGAACACAGCAGAGTAAACCTAATGCACACTCCAGACTTGAGCTAACAACAATGTGTCCACACTGGTCCACTAACTGCAACAATGTAACAATGGCATGGAGAGCCCTTGAAGACAGAGGGAAGGTAACATCGAAAGGAGCATGAGGAAACACTCCAAATCACCTTCCAAGTCTGTAAATCTAAGAAATTAAGTGTGTTAGTCAAAAGTAGATGCCAATGTTTACTGGGAAACTGCCAGGTTTATCAAAACGAAACCATTTCACAGCCACATCCACTACCCAGGGAGCATGGAGGAGTGGAAGGAGGAATAGATGTGTGCTTGGATGGATGGATGGATGGATGGATGGATGGATGGATGGATGGATGAACAGAGAAGTAACTGGTAAAGTTATTGGAGTAACAAAATTTTAATCCCCACAAGGGAACTCAGTGCATAAACACATACATAATTTTATATATGATATTGAAATGTAAAGGAATGAGTGGAGTGGTTAAGGTAAAAGTGTCAAAAAACACTTCTTGGAGTCAATATTGAGAAAAAAAAAAGGTTGAGGCACATGGGTTTATAGACATTTACAGACAGGTTTCCTTGTGTCATGGTAAAAAGAGTGCATCCCTCTAGGTTCTGAATTTGGATGGAACAGACCCCCCTCCCCACCCCAGGGGGCGTCCGGAACTGGCTGCCCCTGGCCAGCTTTGGCTCTGTGCCTTTCCTATGTCTCTGTGATGCCATCTGGAGTCCTGGGTTCCCTGTCTTCATCCAGCTGAAATTTGAAGAACAGGACACAGAGAGAGCCAGCAACAGCAGATTTCTCTCAAGAGCGACAGAGACAAGGGCCCCAGAGCTGGGAGTCCGGTGGGGGAGTTGGGGCGTGTTCCTTCTATGGTCTCTGGAATTTCCTCCCTTCCTTACCTCCTCCCCGACCCTGCTCTCCTCACTATGATGCTCCCCTCTGTCCACTCATCGTCTGTTTTAGTTTTTCTCCTGGATCCCCCACTTAGGAGCCTGAGTTTGGAAGTGTCCATCTGATGGGGTCCCGCTCATGTCCACCAGCACTCTGGTCAAGCAGGAGGTGGACCTCATCAGAAGAGGCTCTCCATGCTCCTTTGCTCTGGCCCTGCCCTGGACCTCCTCATCGCCATCTCGCCCTGGCTGCCCACGCCTTCTTCATCGCCCTCATCTTGGCATCCAGGACTTGGGTGCAGGACCATGCTGGGGCTTTGGGGAGGGTAACAACCTCATCCAAAACAAGACAAAGTTGTGAGTCCCCAGAGGAAGCCGAGGGGAGAGGAAGGGGAAGGGGCTCAGAACAGGCCAACATCCCAAGGATGGAGACCAACAGATGTGTGCCTCTGGATGCTCATATGTTAACTAGGCACGTGGATCCCGTGGTCATGGCACAGGAAAGACTGCCTGTAAGCTGGAGTTTCTCAGCTGTTAGCCAGTAAATGTGAGTGGACTTCCTGTGACTCACCCTAGACAAAAGCCCAAAGGCCATCATATCCTTCCCCACCTGCTGATGGTGAGCATGTGTGCAGATCGGGTCTCTTTGGACTTGAGTATCTGAAGACCACAGCGTGTCACATATTGAGTGAGAAACAACCTGTTCAGCTACCAGCAGGTGGGCATTTTTGTTACTGCAGCATAACCAGCTTGTTCTGACAGATATGCTTGGCATCAACTTTGAGGTAAGACAATGAACTTTGTTTTATGGTACAGTGTCTACTTCAATGAGTTGGGAAACACAAATGAAGAAATAAAAATTGCTTGGAAGTTTCATTCTAACATCAGCAACTCAGTTTGCACTGTCAAGTCACAAGCCATCCCTCATGGATGAATTTCTTTAAACTGACTTTTCGTAATCAATTTCTCATGACATGGCTCAGGGGAGAAGTATGCTCTATTAATGCCATGATTTTACTCCTAGGGTTTTTCCTGAACCTACCCTGTGACTCACACAGTCAGTTTACAGGTGTTTATTAAGACTTGTCATGTGGCAGGTGACAAGCCAGACTCTAACGAGAGTGAAGTATGAAACAAAGAAGATACATTGGGAAAATGAAGAGCCTTATAAATCTGATGACATTGATTCTGGTGCCAAATAGTACACTTGTCCAGTATGATTCATACATGATTGATTCAAAATTTTCCATCTGCCAAAAGATCTCTCAAAATAAACTATAGTAAAATATATTAATTGGGAGATCTCTTAGATTTTTGTTTGAGGGAAAATATGTTTAGATTATTTTCAATTTTTAAAGGTTTTCTTTGGGTGTAGAACATCAAATTTGCAATTATTTTTTTATCACATATGTTGGAACATCATCTCATTGTCTTTTGACTTTCATAGTTGACATTGAGAAATCAACAGTCAGTCAGTCTCTACTTTGTTTTTCTCTGCAGCTTTTTCTTTCTTTCAATACTGTTTTGGGGAGTTTTGGTATGATGTGTTGAACTGCAGAATTTGAATATTCTGTGTTGACATTCTCTGATCTTCTTGAATCTATATTGGTTATGGTGAAATTTACAGGTAATAGCTCTTCAAATACTTTTATGTCATTCTCTTTACCCATTTCTTGTGGGATTTCAAATAGAAGTATATGTATTTTATATATTTTGTATTTCCTGATTTTTCTGTATAATTCTGAATGTCTTTCAGTTTATAACTTCTATCTTTGACTTTCTCTAATCTGACACTAAACACATCAAATGCATTTTTTTAAAGAGAGAGAGAGAATTTTTAATATTTATTTTTTAGTTTTTGGTGGACACAACATCTTTATTTTATTTTTATGTGGTGCTGAGGATCAAACCCAGTGCCCTGCGCATGCCAGATGAGCACGCTACCCCTTGAGCCACATCCCCAGCCCTCAAATGCATTTTTAATATCTTTACATTTTCAACTCATATACTTCCTACTTTGTTTTTTTTTTACAAAATTTTGCCATTTTCTTATTTCCAGTTTCTTACAGAAATTTTTGATTATCTTTTCTATCTTCAAACAAGGAAAACATAGTTATCATAAGAGTGAAGCATTTAAGTATTCCAGTGTCTGAATTTCCAGTGTGTCTGCCTTGATACTCATTATTTCTAGTGGTTTTCATTCATGTTCTCCCCATGAACCTAGTTATCTTTGGTTGTGTGCTGAAATTATTCTTGAAAACTTTCTATAAATGTTTTTGATGCTTAGGGTAATAACATCTACCTAAAAAGATGGCTTTTATTAATTCCTCCTGACACCAAGGATCACTATTGATCCAGAACTCTCTTAATCTAATTCAATATTCAATATTCCCTAAGCCTACTCACATAACCAGATAATAAGATGCAGTGCCTGGAATGGCTATTGCATTTGTGATCTGCATTTATTTCTGGTTTATTCCCTTTATTCCCAATCAAATGTTTATCAACATGTCTCAGTTTTCAATGATCTGAGATCCACCTTTAACCACACAGGCCTGGCAAGGCTACGGAAGTGAAGTTCCGAAAATGTGCTACCTCTTCTTTCTGTAAAGTTCCCATGTGGAATGAAGCAAGTGACTTCACTTCTATGAATTTTAGTCATTAAGAATTCCAATGACTAAAGTTCCAATGCATGAGAGCTTAGATGTCACCATTCACACCCTTTCATTAAAAAAGTTAGAACATTGAAAATAAATGTCATTTTTTTGTACTCATCCGAGAACTAAGGTTGGAGGGGAAATGATCATTGTCAATCTGATCAGTCTAATGAATCCACACAAATACAGAAACAGATGTGCAAATCTGGAGCAACTATAACTAAATGCAATTAAAGTACAACAACACATCAAAAGAGCATTCTATAAAATACCTGATCAGTGTTCTTCAAGACCACTAAGGTCATTAAAAGAAGTGAAAGTCTGAAAAATGATCACAGTCAATAGGAGTCTAAGGGGACACTATGAACAAATAGTATATAGGATCCAAGAACAGAAAGGGATACTAGTTAACAACTAGAAAAAATCTCGGAAAAGTATGAGTTACAGATAATATGTATGCATTGATTGTAATAGATGTGCCACATTCTTGTAAGATATTAATAATAAGGGAAATGGGAAGTGCGATATATGAAAACTCACACATCTTTGCAACTTTTATACACACCTAAAATTATTCTAAACTTTTAAAAATCTAATAAAAATATTACACCATGATCTGTGGGATGCAATGAAAGCAGTATTTGGAGGTACATTCATAGCCCTGAAAGGAAAGATCATAAGTTAGAAAGGAAGATCCAAGTAGTCACCTACTCTCCAGCCTTCAACAAAACATTAGCAAACTGAATCTAGCAACATGTTAAGGAATTACACACCATCCCTGGCTTGTTCCAGGGAGGACCTCTAGTCTTTCCTTCTTTGACATTTTGGCCTCTTAGGAATTTGGGTTGCTATTTTATACAAGCTGATGTTGTCTTCCAGCAGATCCTTGGACAAAATTACTATATTCCCACCACCATCACCTGATGTGGAGTCCTTGGTCCTGTCTTAACTCACCTGTCTGAATCTCTAGCATGTGGCAAAGCAATCGATGCTTCTTACTAAACGTTTGGTAAATGTTTATAAATCATTAAGTGAATAAGTAATGAAATGTCTTTTTGTAGCGATGGCAATACATCAGTCAGTGTTCTACCGCAGTCTCCGAGCTGGCAGGTGTCAAGCCACAGATTTCATCCTGAGTGGAGGCAACTGGCCTAGAACAGTCTTGAACAGAGTCTGGTAGGGAAAGCCTTGAATCCCATTGACAATGCTGTGTGCATTCTAGTCTAGAAAGTTGACTGGAGTTGAGTTGATTGTATCTAGATGAGGGGGATCTGGGAGGTAAAGGAGGACAAGGGAGAGGAAGGAAGGGCATGAAGTTTCACTGAACACTCAAAGTTGGATAGGGGACAAGTAGAGGGTGTTTCAAAGGAAACTGTATGTGCCAAGGCCCTGAGGCAGGGCAGAGCAATGATTCAAATGTGAAAGGCAGCCAAAGGGTGGAGGGTAGAGTAGGAGAAGGAGAAGCCTGCTGTCTAGGAAGGAAAGAGGTAGGGGCAGAGCATGAAGCCATCAGGAGCTGAGGCCACGGTAGCAAACATGGGCTTTTGTCCAAGAAAAAGGAGGATCTTGGAGGGAATGAAGGGTGGGAGCCTGAGTCAGGGTTTGTCCACAGAGGTGGAGAGGGGCCGCTGGGGCGTTCACTGCCTTGAGGGACTCAGCAACTTGGGGTGGCTGATTGACATTAGCAGGCAGGTGGCGAGAGGGACACTTTGGGACAAGTATTGGGACTTATGGTGGAGGTCACTGGAATCCAGGGGGTGACAGATGAGGTGCAGCCTTGGGGCACGATGTGGAGAAGATGGCACCAGGCTGTGAGGTCTGGAGACGGGGCCCCCACTCACCTTCTGTGCCCATGAGAAGCCACCTGCCCCTTCCTGTGGATCCACGGCCAGCAGTGGGCCCTGGGGGCCTGTGTGGACCGTCCTCCTGCCCATGGCCAACACGGGGGGCTGTGGGCCCATCCTGCCCCAGGCTGAGAAGGCGCCAGGGAGTACGGAGCCCCGGCCCAGAGGAGGCCCATCCAACACTGCAGCCAGAGGCTCACAGAACAGGTGCTGGCCACGGTGCAGATGGGGACAGGAGGTGCCGTCTCACTGTGGAGGCCTCTGGTGCTCAGGCCAGCGGGCGTCCACCTGGACCACGTGGGAGGAACGCCATGCCAGGGGAGACGGAGCACGGAGACGGAGTCGCATGAAGACTGTCCAGCAGGCGGTGGCCAGGCCAGCGAGCTCAGCTCCCCGGGACGTCTGCCAGGAACTCGGGGATCCGGCGACCGTCTCCGAGGGGCAGTGGGCAGCACCTCTGCCCATGGTGTGCAGTCCACAGGGTCAGGTCAGCCCTGCCCACAGGCGGCAGGTAGGAACCCGCAGGCGGCAGGTCAAGCCCAGGTGAGCTGCCCCTCTGGGAAGGCCTGGCGGGACCTTCCTCCTGTCGGCCTCCAGGGGGCGCAGCTGGCAGAGCAGGAGAGCTGCTTGCTGGGGCTTGCAAGCTGCTGGCAGCAGATGGGGCCTCCAGCGGAGGGCCAAGCAGGCCTGGAGCAGCCCTGGGGTGGGCCAGGTGGAGGCTCCCAGGCCTGGAGCATCCTCTCCTGGGTGTGGCTGCAGTGGGCCTGGGCCTGGGCCTGGCGAGCATGTCAGCTGGTGACCGGCTGCTTCCTGCCTCCTGCCTCCTGCCCTTAGGTTCTTCCCCTGAAAGCCACCGGTGCTCCAGGGAGCACTGGGCCCTGGTGCTATTGGGTTCAGGCTGGATCCAGTAGAGCCGTGCGGTCATCCCGATCTGTCTGCAGAAAAGCAGCACTGCCCACAGGCCCAGGCACAGCAGGAGATGGTCACTGGGCTTCCCAGGGAGGGACCTGTGAGGGAGGAGTGAGTGTGGGGAGCCACTGCCCCAAGGAGCCTGGGCTGGAGCCTGGCCCCACACTCTGCAGCCGCTCTGTCGGGCTCCGCAGAGTCCAGGTCCTTGTCCCAGCGGCAGCCCTCACTGGTGCCTTTGGGTGACCAGGGGACTTCAGTCTTCCAGCTTCAGACAGCTGCATCTGCCTCCCAGGGCCTCCCGGGGCCTCCCAGGGCCACTCCTGGGAGCAAGAGGACACGTGTGGGAAGTGCTGAGGTCGTAGCCTGGCCTGTGGCATGTCAGCTGTTTATTTTATTTTTTAAGAACAAAAAAGGTCTAGAAGGAAATCTACCAGAAACGATTTTAACAGGAAGCATCGTTCTTGTGGAGCAGCTACAGGAGGCATGGCTTTCCTCCGTGTTTCTGATTTCTGCAGTGTGCACACAGAGGAAAGTCCTCTGCAAAGTGAAGTGAATTTGCTGCAGCACAAGGTTGCTGGGGACAGCCTGGCCTGAAGCAGGCAACTCAGGGCAGGGCTGGCCCCGAGCCTGCACAGCCTGCTCTTCAGACAAGCCCTGGTCTCCCTCGCTGAGAGCCACTCGCAGGCAGCACAGAGCTCTGAGGACTCCCGGATCCTCCAACGCCTCCCGGAGCAAGCGCACCGCCCACTTGTCACCAAGCAGCCTTGGGTGACAGCGAAGCGCCCGTTCCCGCTGTCTGCGTCTTTTCTTTTTGCATTCAAGCCTAACAAGATTGCCGTCCCCTGACATTACTCTAATCACCGCTCTATGGGATTATTACAGCTCTTCCAGGTGTCGCGCCCGCCATTCGTCTCTTCAGCCGCCCGAGGTCTAGCTCTTCCTTCTCAGCATCCCGAGTCTGCACAGCTTGACTGACGGGAGCCCAGCAGTCAGATACAGCCATCCCTCGGTGTCCCCAGGGACCAGCTCCAGGGCCAGATGACATGAGGTCCTCACATGCTCAAGCCACTTGTATAAAATGCTGAAGTGTTTGCAGAGAATGCTCGACGCCCACCTGAATGCATCTCTAGATGACTCAAAAGATAAACGCTGCAGAGATCCTCGTTACCCTGTATTGTTTGGGAGTAAAAATAAGGAAAAAACTCTGTATATGCTCAGCACAGGCCATTTTTTTCCTAAATATTTTCCACCTGTGGTTGGAATCTGCAGACACAGGTTCTGAAGCTACAAAGGGCCAGGGTTGAGGCTGAGCTCGGTAGAGCACTTACCCAGCATGCACGAGGCCGGGTCTAGTCCCCAGCACCACGGGACCTGAGGCCCACCTGTCCCAGACCGTGCCGCACACTTGTACCGACCCAAGGCCACTGTGCCCTGGGCCAGTGGACCACCGACGATGTGAGGTCCTCGGATGCTCAAGCCACTTGTATAAGATGCTGAAGAGTTTGCAGAGAATGCTCGCACCCCCACCCCACCACGCACACCTGAACTCATCTGAAAGTGGTCACTTTCAGATACTGTGTCTGACAAGCCACGAGCTGTCTGTACCCTCCCCTGTGACGAGCTCAGAGAAAGCTGCTGGGAGTTGGGTAAATGTGTGACTCCTGCCCAGGAGCCGGGAATCTGAGGTGCCCCTCGGGCAGGGGCCTGTTGGAAGTGACCACCTCAGGATGCGGTGAAGGTCCCCACAGGCAGATAGAGACTCCAGGGTCTGAGATCCCCATGTGTCCATCCACAGAACACTCCCCAAGGGCCACCCCAGCCAGGCCGAGCAGCCACCTCCTGCTAGTGAAGTGCTCTTCAGGCTCAGGGCAAGGCTCAGGGGGAGTGGGGAGTTGGTGCCAGGACCTGCTCTCCTGTCCCCTGCAGAGAGCTGAGGAAGGGCAGCCGGCCAGGCTTCCAAGGACAACGGGGAGGAGATGGGGACTTGGTGTGGCATTGTACAGGGAGCCAAGCTGAGCAGGCTGGGAGAGAAGACCCAGGGGCCGGGCAGGTGAGTGGGTCAGCAGTGCCAGCCAGAGGTGTCCCTTCCAAACCCTCGGAGCAGCCCCCCACACCCTCAGAGAGAGACTCCCTGGGCCACAAAGGACATTTAATTTTCTCTGGATCCAAGAAGGGCTGGGGGAGCAGAAAGAGCCTGGACTCGCGGGCAGCCCCCGAGGCTCACTGCAACCCGCACTGGGCAGGTTCCCCTCAGGCCTCCTCCACAGGCTCTGCACAGGGGGCCATGGCCAGGTCAGCCAGGAAGGTCAGCAGAGAGGAAGTAGAGAGACGACGTCCCAAGGACATCACGTGGGAAGTAAAAGTGGAAGTGCACTTGGAGAGCGTGAGGCGAGAGGCACACACAGCTGGCCTAGATGTCCGGAACCTTCCAGGACGTGCCTGGATGGGGGAGGCACCATCCCCTCGGCAGGGAGGAGCCTCTCAGGGCAGGGTGGGTCCCCTGCTCTGTTTCTCTCTCTACTCAAGGGTTGAAGCAAGGACAGCAAACTGAGCTGCGGCTGGGCTTGGGCCAGGCTGGGCACACACCCAGCCTCGCCGCGAGTGTAGCGTGTAGCTCTCCCGCGGCTTCTCCTAGCTGCCGAGTGAGGCCGCGTGCCTGTGGGGAGCCGGTCAGGCCACACTCAGCCTCCCTGCGGCACCAGGCCCAGAGCACCTGGGCTCTGCGTGGCCTTTGTCGACCCTCAGGGCTGCTCCCTGCACCCTCTGCCCCGGCGTGGCACCCGGGCCTCCACCTGGGCTCTCTGTGCTGGGTCCCGGGCTGCACGGGAGGTGCTGGGTCCTGCAGCTCCAGTCAGAGGCTCCTCATGGCCCTCCCCTTGTCGATCGGCACCTCCAAAACCACGGCACCAGCTCCTCCTGCCCACCAATGTCCACTGGAGTAGCTGGGAGCTGCTGTGGACCTCCGTCTGGGGGCTTCCTCGGACACAGCCAGCTCCGCAGTCCCCTGGGTTTGGACCAGCTTCTGCGTCTCGTGGCCCCTCCTCCCCAGAGCTGCGTTTATCCTCTGGAACTCCTCTCCAGACCCCTGCAGGGACGGCCAGCAGCAATTTTAAACTCTGCCTGCCAGCTTAGCAGCCTGCACAGCACAGTGGGGGAGAGATTTTATGGGCTCCAGTGAAATCCCAGCCAGATCTCGCTGCCTTTACCAGCTCCAGGATAAGCCTGGGGCCAGAGAGCTCCTGGGGCCTCGTGGGCTGCCATTGGGCTGCGGCAGAGACCAGCGCACCCAACCCAGGGAAGAGCAGCCCCACAGGAGGGACGGGCCTCCCAGACAATGGGAAGTAGGAGCCTCTCAAGACTCCACATCAACCCGCCCACAAGGGCCTAGAAAGCTCTTTCCCAGGGCTCCATGAATCCACGTCCAGGACAGGGAGATGCTGAGCATGGACCCCATGTGAATCGAGCTTCCTCAGGGACCGTAGGGGCACTCAGGGTCTGGGATGGGCATCTGGGACAGTGGGGGAAGGAAGACACATCACAGACAAGGGGCACTGGCCACCAGGCCCCAGGACTGCTGGACGTTTTCAAGAAGTGCGGTTGCCACCTCCTCTGACATCCCCACCTGCCGGACCCCAACAGCACTGGGAAGCAGGGGGTTACACTCTGCAGAGGGAAGGGACCCGTCCTGCCCAGGGGCCCAGGGGCGAGCTCTGCCGACAGTCGATGTTCTGGGGACTCATCTCTGTGGCCTGCCACCACACTCAGGCACATCAGGCAGGCTGCCGCTGTCCACACCACCTGCTGGGCACACCCCGGCTCCTGGCTCAGGAGGCCACCAGCTTCCTCAGAGGGGCAGAAACAGGCAGAGAGCAGGCTGCAGGGACGTGGCCAAGCCACCCACGGGATTTGGAGGAGGGACCCTGGAGTGGCCCCACGGGGTGGCACGGGGAGGGGTGTAGGTTTGCAACTCCCTTCCCACCCAGGAGGCCTGTCCTGAACGTCCTGCGAGGGTCACAAGGGGGCGGTGTCCAGGGGTGTGCAGCTAGGGGGAGGCTCCCTGGTCAGCTTCACTGTCCTGTCAGACACCTGCCAACTGTCACTTGCCCCACGTGGCAGCCCTGGGACCATCCAGCCCCACTGGCTAGACCAGGAGCATCAGATGGTGGCATCTGCCCCCAGCACCCACGGCTCTGCATGGACTTGGCTTCCCTGGGACACACAGGGCTCTCCATGTGCTTCAACAGGGAGAAACCCTCGTCCCTAGGAATCTGTGTCATCGCTTGTCATCTAGGGACCAACGCCCTCCGGGGGATCTTACAGCCACGGCTCAGGCAGCCCTTCTGTGGGAAAATGGCAGGAGTTATTTTCCATAAATTAGCAAGACAGAAAAACCCATAAAATTCTCAGTACGCTTCAGAATTGTCCTAGAGTCAAACATTGGGTTGTGCTCAGTCCGAATGGCATCTCAGTGCTGCTCACACAGCCCATGTCCAGGGCGCTGCCCACCCATGGACCAGGGGTAAGATGTCAACTTCCCAGGCTGGCACCCACAGAGACTGGGGAGATGAAACCAGGCCCATATGATGCCACGTGGTGAAGTTGTGCCAGACATGCTGGGGTCACAGAGGGGACCAGGTCGAGGGCTGCGGAGCCCCCGGCAGGCCCAGGCCCAGGAGGCAGCAGAGGCCCAGCCTCCCCCCACACTGCCCTCACCCTTTCTGGTTGGATAAGCTAGAGCCCAGTAACATGGCACTGAGAGTGACCCGGCAGCCAGACGTCCACATCAGCTCTTCCCCCAGCCCGACAGGCGGGCCCTGCCGGGGTGGCCGGGGCAGGCACCGACAACCTCCCTTCTCCAGCTCCTCAGGAGTTCTGCAGTCTCGGGGTTGAGCAGGTGGTGAGTTCAGGAAGGGTGAACTGAGGCAAGGAGTCCGAGGCCCAGGTTCCCTGAGTGCCCTCCTGTGCCAGGCAGTCTGCCAGGGGCCTCTTTGTAGAGCGACCTCTGAGTCTGAGAATCATCACCACAGGGTAAAGGGCTACGGGGCCCAGCTTGGGACACTGGCTTGAATCGCAGCAGGCACACACACACAATCTGATCCCAGCACACAGATGCTTGGTCCGCGGGCTTCCACGTGGACCCCTACTCCTGCCCTGGAAGAGGGTGGGCTTCTGTTTCACGGGTGTCGGATTCTAGGCCGTGCCCTGAGCCTGTGGATGCAGACGTGAGCAGAGGAACACAGGCCAAGGGGAGAGCTGACCACCAGCCAGGGTCCTGGGGCGGGAGACTTGAGAGGGATGCTAGGTCCAGCCCCTCTGTGTCCAGGGTATGGCCTGGGGGTGGGGAAGGGAGGGGCAAAGGCGAGAGAGAGGGAAGGACAGAGGAGGGAGGAAGGAGAGAGGGAGGGAGGGAGGAAAGAGGGGTTCCCTGGCTGGGGACACCTGCAGACCTGGTTCCCCCAACCCCACGCCCCTTCCAGAGCCCGGGCCTCAGGCTCTGCAGAGCCTAGGTGCTGCCCACCTCGGCCCCGGACCCCCACACCAAGAGCTTCGTCCCCTCCCCCACTCTTCTGCCCCCTGTGGCCCCAGCCAAGGACGCTGAGCCCCCCACCCCCACCCCACCAAGCACAGGCCACTGCTGTTAGTCAGCTCTTGTGCCGCTGTGGTAAAGGATCTGACCAGGACGATTTTAGAGGGAGGAAATTTTATGTGGGGGCTCACGGTTTCAGAGGTCTCGATCCATCGAGAGCAGACTCCACTCCTCTGGGCTCCAGGTGGGGCAGAGCATCATGGCAGAGGAGCGTGGCCAAGGGAAGCAGGTGATGGTCAGGAAGCAGAGACTCCACTTGCCAAATACAAATACCTACCCCAAAGCCACGCCCCAAGCCCACCTCCTCCAGCCACACCCCACCTGCCTCCAGTTACCACTCAGCTAATCCCATCAGGGGATTCTTGCACTGATTGATGAAGACTCCCACAACCTCATCTTTTCTCCTCTGAGCCTTCTTAAAGGGCCTCACACATGAGCTTCTAGGGGACACCTCACATCCAGACCACAATGCCTGCCAAGGTCACAGGAGCCCAGCTGGGGGTGGGTGAGGGACGGTGCACAGGCAGCCAGGCAGCGTGCTGAGGTTGGTGACCATGGGCTTGAAGCGTGCTGAGCCTCCTTCCTCACCCGACATTTTCTGGGGCTACCCTCACTGGGAAGCTACGTCATGGTCTCTGTCCAGCCAGGGCCCATGGCTCCTCTGCCCTCCAGAGCATGGAGGACGGCAGGCCAGGTAAGGGTGCAGGCAGCCACATCCCCTGAGGGCCAGGTGGGCGCCCAAATGCCTTGGAGGCCTGCAGTAGGAATGAGCAATCCTGGATTAAAACCTGACAGTGGAATTGGAAATGATGTTTCCCTGCAAATGAATTCTAAAATAAACACTCTGGAGCTGGCGCTCACTTCCCATGGCCTGCTTCTCAGTACAGCCCGAGACTCACTTACGATCTTGTCGGTTATAAATTGCAGCCTGCATTTCTCATATCAAAATGCACAGCTAGTGATATTTAACTCTAAAGAAATATATCCTCCGGCAACGAATACAGTCAGAAATTACTCACTGAATTTAACCAAGGAGAGAAGACGCCGTACAGTTGTACTGCATAAATTTGGGAATGTGGGACAATGGCCACCATCTATTAACATTTTATCTCCTCTGGAAATGCTTGACCTTGCTTCAGCAGTTTTATTGGGAGCAAGATCTCTGGAAGCTCCCATTTCCCCCCTTCTCAGAAGCAACCTGAGCTGCTCAAGTAGTAAATACCGCTCAGGGCGCCCCGTTCCTGACGTGCTCTTCGACCCAGGAGGGGAAGGACCACGTGGGCACACCCCAGGTTCCCTCCCTGGCAGAGCCTGGGCTTGGGGTGCGCGGCGATTCAGGTCATTCACACCTGCTGCAGCTCATAAAAGGGAAATGAGAGCAATTCAACTGCCAGGGACCAAGGGTTCCTGCAAGGCACGGGC
This sequence comes from Urocitellus parryii, assembly GCF_045843805.1. Lineage (NCBI taxonomy): Eukaryota > Metazoa > Chordata > Mammalia > Rodentia > Sciuridae > Urocitellus > Urocitellus parryii. Next base: position 2,196,894 of record NC_135535.1, on the reverse strand, counting down.
ACAGGGCTCAGGGCTCTGCATATTGGAGAGGGGAATTGGGGGCCTGTGCCTGGCTGGCGTCACCAAATTAAATCCATTCATTCAGGCCAGGACCTTACGCTGAATCCTGGGCTGGGGAGCAGGGCAACCGCCACAGGTACATAAGGGACAGAAGCTCCTGGCTCAAGCAGCTGGCTATCCTGTCCAGGGGAGAGACAGTGGTTAGGGACAGGCCAGCAGACAGGAAGCCACACGCTACCTGCAGTTCAGGGGGCGTGCAGGGCACTGCAGGTGGGGCAGCACTTCCTGCCACGGGTCCAAGCTGCCCGGGAACTCGGGCGTCTCCTGCCTCTCTGTTCTCTGGCCACACTCTGGGAGGGCAGCGGCCTCTGACCAGGACCACAGCCCGTGTGGGTGCACATAGCTGTGGAGAGGGGCAGGGCCCGGGTGGCTGGCGCCCAGTGTCCTGGCTTCTCCTTGAAGTTAGGAAGGTGGCAACAGGGAGAGCACCTGACTAGAGTCACCTGTCACCGTGTCCAGAGTTTCCTTGTCCCCACACCAGCTCCAAGGACACTGGCTGGGTGCTGGGCAGGGCTGGAGACTCTAAGTCCTACCCTAGGCCTCTGCTGTGGGGCAGGGGAAATCCAGCCACCTTCTCTCTTGTTCCTGTTTGGGCAGAGGCAACACACCTGCGACCAGGCACGATGGCCCACCTGTGACCTGAGAGACCCCGGGGGTGAGGCAGGGGGACTGCAAGTTTCAGGCCACAGCAACTTAGCAAGATCCTTTCCCTGAATAAAAATAAAAGGGACGGAGGGTGTAGGTCTGTGGGAAAGCACCCTGGGTTCAGTCCCCACACTGAAGACACACACACACACACACACACACACACAATGCAGGTACATCACAGAGGACCAAAGCTATTCCAAAATACAAAGAGGAGCACAAAAAACTGCCCAAATCACAACCACCCAGAAATAATGGTATTTTGTAAAAAAATTACAGACCCCCTTGATTAGATAGGCGAAGAGACAGGTAGAGACAGAGGGATGAACAGACAGGTGAGTGGAAGAAATAATCACATGGAGTGAGATGGTTTTGCACCCGATGTTTGTAACAAAAAAACGCATTCAATTTTGCTCCCATTGAACACAAGGCAAAGAAAGACGGGAGGGAGCCGGGGAAGCGGCCGCACGTGGGCTCTTCCCCGCCGCAGGCTCAGGAGCTCTCGGAACCCAAGGAAGCAGTCACACTAAACAGGGAGGCTTCCTCACACGTTCTTCCTGTGCCTCGCCTGCCCCAGAGGATGATGGGAGCGCAACGCAGGCACAGGTCTCCAGCCCCTTCCGTGACTCTTCAGTCAAGTCTTGTTTCCCTCCAGGATGAGAAACGGCCCCAACCAGATCATCCTCCGCTGTGCTTGTGTGGACTTACCCTCCCCAAGGCGGCCCAGCCTGCCCAGCTTCTGGAATGTGATGGGGCAGCCCCCAGCCCCAGGGCCAGGCTCACAAAACCACAGGAGAGCATCAAGTGGAGAGAATACTGGTGCCATCAAGAGACGCGGTGAACTCGAGCCGTTGGCTGCTGCTCCCCTGTGGAACCAGACCAGGGCGCTGAGTTTGGATTTTGTTTTTTTAAGTAGAACATTGGAGTGCAGTGAATGTAACAGTCGAGTGGTCACTATCCTCCTGCTGAAGGATCGCACGGTGGACCTAACTGTGCTGAACGCTAAAGGACTGGCGGCTCAGTGCGTCTGCTCACCCCAGGACAGCAGGAAGGTGACATCACTAGCGATTTTCCAGCTCTGTGGGAACCTCATGGGACCACCGATACCTGAGTCTCGGGATGCAGCGAATGACTGAGTATCATTTCACATTTGCTGGTCAAGGTGTACCATAGCCTGAAGTTCTGAACAACAGTCTCTGCAGTATTTTCCATTTAGTACTTAGGGTGACTCACTGTGGCTGCCTGCCCTGGAACCCACAGAGTTCCCTGAGCGTGCTATTTCTTATGCGTCCTTAATGCGGTCTTTGATGAGTCGTATGTCTGTGCTGCAACCCAGAGGGTGCCATTCCCACACTTGTGCAGCAGGAGGCCTGTTGGTTGGAGTACGTGGACGGACAATGTAGCTGGGTATAAAATTTCCAGTCTAGTCTTTTTTCCTAAAATTCAAGTCATGTTTACTTTTCTCTCAGTATTAAGAATTATGTCGATTCTCTTAATTTTTCTCACTCTTAATCTCCCTCACTTGATGTATCTATATATTTTTTTCTGAGATGATTCATGAGTGACTTGTTCTCTGTGCTATCCCAGCCATTTCCCCCTGTCCCACCTTCCAGCCTCTGCCACCACCCTCTGAAGAAAACATTAAAATGTGAAGAGCCGCTGCCAACGCTTCCTAACAAAGAATCCTCCCGCCATTGCACACAACAATGGAGCCATCTCTAGTCCCACCGCCGTCCTCAGGATGCTCTTGCCCAGGTCCCTGTGTCCCTGAGCTGCGATCTGCGGCCTGTGACCTGGCTCCTGGTAGGGGTGTAAATGGGTTCAGACAAAGTGATCTGATTTGGCTCACGTGCTGAAGGCCTGGCTCCCGGCCTGGTGCTGGTGGGAGGAGGTGGGACCTTCAGAAGGTGGGCGGGTAGGAGGAAGGTCACTGGAGGTCTGCCTGGGGCATCTCGTCCCTGGCCCTGCCTGTCTCCCTCTCTTGCTTTTTGTGCCACCACCATGAGGTTCTGCCTCACCAAAAGCCATGGGGCCAAGACACCATGGATTAGAACCTGACCAGAATAAACCCTCCCTCCTTCAAGTTGATTTTCCCAAGTATGGTGGTCACAGAGACGGGAGCCTGGCCAGCACGGAGGGCTTCCTCTCTGTGGCTCCAGTGCCTCACAGGCCCTGACAGAGGCCAAGCGACGTGCCCATGCTCAGCAGAGGACTCCTCGCAGCTGCACCCGTCCTGCTGGCCTCCTCTTGGTCACCACCCTCCTGAGCTGACAGCAGCAGCCCCGCCCTGGCACTTGTCCCAGACGCGGTGGAACACCTGGGCCTGCTTTACCTACGTCCACTC